>NW_010335005.1:15732-26628 GCF_000700745.2 Antrostomus carolinensis
GATGTCCCAATGAACAAAGCATTTATTTTCTTCTTAGATAATAAAATGATTGTAAAAGTCATGAAACAGGATTATGAATTAAATATGTGAGGGCAGCACAGTAGTTGCTGACCAGTATGTGGCATATGGAAAATACTTTTTAGTAGGAAATGATACTAATAGTAACGGAGATTAAAAAAAAAAAAAAAAAATCCAAATCTTGGATTCTTTTATTTTTTTAATTATTTTTTAAGAGCGGAATTTGAATATGTCTATTATCGGAGCTGAGAGTAGAGGTTCTTTAATATGATCCTGTAGCACCATGTTAGCTCCCAAATCTTTTCCTCAAGGATCGAATTTGCATGTAAAATGAGTGGCACTTGTTTTTGTCACCTATCTATAGACAGCTTTGGCTTGTCTTGCACTGTAAATTGTCCTTCTTACAACAGTTATACCTTTTAGCCTGACTTACATTCCTAAATTTACCTTCATCCCACACAAATCTGGTATTCAGACTTCTTTTTATTCAATTTTTTTTTACATCGGGAATGTAGAATTTTGAATTTGAGGGGATTTTATTTTTCTTTTTAAGAAAAGGATTCATAAGCAAAAGGAATTAAGCTTCTATCTTCTTGTTTTTTTATCTCCAGTTATTTTTTGAGTCCTATATTTCAACTTTGACAGGATAAGAAATACATAGGATGTGTGATATGCATGCAATTGTAAAAAAAAAAAGCATGTATAAATCCAGAGAAATGGGTAGGAGTAGAATGTGAATTCATGGTGTGTCAATATTATAGATGCTGTTAATAAAGTTATTTTAGTTAAGTGAAGATACATGGTAATAGAGGTATTTTTTTCTTCATTGCAGTTTCATAATGATTTCACAGTAGTGTGAGTTTCTGTATTTTGAATTTGTGTTGGATTTAAAAAACTCTTCGTGTGCGAGCAGTTTTAAGCCTGAACTCCAGATCACCTATGGGTTTTCAAAGAAAAAGCCCTATGTAAAATGCAACAGTAAACTGTGTGTGCTTTTGTGTATACTGGCAGACATCAATCAAAAGTGATAAAAAACCACTGTGATGTCATCTCATTTTAATTAAATGAAAGAAAGGAATCTTTTTGAAAAATCTATTTGCAATAATTATATTTTTTTTCTTATAGTTTGGTAATAAATCTTTATTTTTGGAGTGAAGGAAAAAAAAAGAAAACGGAGAAAATATATGCAGATGCATTTGCGAGCCAAATTTACCAAGGGAGGCAAATTAAAATCCCACTCAATAGATTCTTCTCATTCCTTTTTTTCAAAGCTTTCTTCACTTCAGTTGTTCCCAAACTGTAGTTTGTGGAGAAATATTAAAAAGGAAAATTCAGTTTGTTTTCAGTTAAAAGTTTGTTCATAAGTAATATGACAATCTGAGAGAAAACTGGTTTTGCTTCAAAAAGTTTTAGGACTGTTTCTATAAGGCTGAATACAGAGAGTTTACCCACCAGCTGTGCTGCATCTCACTTATGTGTGATTTGGTTAGTGTGTGCAAATACCCGCCAAAAGATCCAGCTGAAACCAAGGAATAATCTAGTTTTTAAGATATTACCAGATGAAAAGAAACAGGGACAATATACCTTTCTTTCCTAATTCTCTCCCCTGTATTACCTTCTCTTTTGTTTTCAGTAAGCTACTTGAAGTCAGACATTTCAGATGCAAGGAGCCAGGAATCTCTTAACGTGACTTAGGCTTTTCATCCAGGGTGTCAGCATTAGGGTATGAATTGTAAAAGAAGTTGCACGTGCCAGCAAAGGAATTTTTGAAACGCTCTAATTGCTTTAGCCCTATGAAAATGCTCTGTAATAATAAGAGTTGAGCACTAGTCACCTGTTTAAAAAGTATGGAATTGTCAAATATTTAGTAATTAATCATTTGCTCTTGTGGTGAGGTTCCTGTCAGGTTACGTTTGTACAACAATATATATTTGTTGGTCTTGATTTCCATACATTTAGATCAGATTGTTGAGAGTTTATTCTCACGTGGAAGTCCTGGCAGCATTGGTCGTATTTGTCAACTGTATTAGTCATGGAGGAGACCCACTAGAACCTACTCTTCATTGGTTCACGTTAGAACAGTAAGATATGCTACTTTCTTGCTCTGTTTTGCAAAGCAAGGATTTCTGCATTGTGCAAGCTGAAGAATTAAAGGAATCGCACTCTGAGAAGGCATGGGCTTAGTGGGGTAAAAGTCTAGCAGTAGTGCACTATTTCTCTAGACTGCCAACTGCAAGGCAAATCTAGCAGATTCTGCAAAATTTAAAGTTTTGCTAGAAATTCTATCATTCCTTTAGTATTCTGTGGCAACCACATAGTGCACTCTTGATTTATAGAATGCTGACCCTCGATTCATCTTCGTTTCTTCCATGAAGGTTAATTATAAGCACACAGGAAGACTTAACAGTGAATTGGCTTTGCAGGTAGGAGGTTCACACAAAAACTGGCAAGAATAATCTGGACAGTTAGATGAGAAATCAGATCTCTTGCATTCTGGAAAATACCATGGAAAAGTCAACTACTTGCAGAATTACAAAGTATTTTGCTTGTGTTGATCAAGCTATTCCAATTCTTACTAAATTCTCCCTAGAGCATCCCAGTTCTACCCGTCTTCGCGCTAAAGGAATCACAGAATTTCAAGCAAAACTTTCAGTTTTGCAGAACCTGCTAGATTTACATTGCAGTTGGCAGTCTAGAGAAATAATGCATTACTACTACACTTTTATTCCACTTTGGATTGCTGTTTTAGCTGTATGCTCCTTTAAACAGACAAACAGCAGTTTGTGAAAAGGGGGATGAAAGATTTCCAATATATCTCTGAAGAGAAGAGGAAAAAGCAATGAAAGGGTTAACTTCAGTATTATGTAAAGGTAACATGGAGAAGAATATTAATATGTAGATGATTGGTTTTATTACTTCTCTCAAAATTATTATTTTGTCTCAGAAATCTGATTTCAGATTGAAGCGATGAACAAATTGCCTTATATTAGACAACAGCACTGTAACACTATGCCGTGAGTTAAGGCAAATGGATTTCATTAATCAAGCTACATGTGCTCAGATTCAGAAGTGCCTGTCTTCTGACATCTGTTTTTATCTTCTACAATTTTCATTGTGCTTCCTTATTTTTCCCTTATCACAACTTGTTTTAACATAACCAACAATTTTTTTTGTGTATTATCCCTAACATCTTGTTCTGATTGTGAAGAGGCAACCGTGCCCTGTGCTGACCACGTGCCAAGTGGCTGCTGCTGTCTAATGTAGTCATAAGGTGTAGAAACAGCTCAGTGCTTGGCAGGAACAAAAAAGTATGCTGGAGGAATTTGCTTCCCAGGAAGAAGAAATTCTCTATGTCTATTTTCATCTTGCATGAGACTTGTGAAATACTGAAGTCATGTCAGGTTCTGAAGTGATTATAATTTGCTCCTGACTTTTGGTATTTTTTATTTTTGGGACAGCATTGCTCCATGCAAAAGATAGCTGAACAGTTCCATGTTTCAGTGGATATACTCCAACGTACAATTTTCTCACTCTCTTCCTTCTTGTTGGAATCTGCACTGGATAGATTTACTGCAGATTTCAAACCTGTCAACACCCAAATGTGTGACACCAGCTCTCAATACATGTGAAAGAGCTAAGCTGAGGGACATGATAATATGTAGCAAGGGAAGGAGACAGAAGTTCCGCAGAATACATTTTGTGCCATATAGAAAACTTTTCTATAAACTCCATTTTGAAATTGAGCAACTCTGTTATCAGCCTGTAGTTATCAGCAAGTTAGAAAAGAGTAGGACAGGAGTTTGAACTTCGTGACTCTCCCTTGTACTAGAATGTTAGAGGAATCTGTCTCTGCTTATACTGCAGAGAGTTTTATGAGCTGCTTAAATCACAAGCCTGAAAGTTATTAAAAATATGTGTAACTACCAACTTCAAGCTAAGGAAGTCCATGTTTTGAAAATTCCCACTGTCGTCACAGAACAGCCTCACCCTGCAGCCTGGTTGAATCTGTTCAGCTGCCACTGAATCAGAAAGTGCAGCTGTGCGTACGCTCAGAGTTTCCTTTGCAGCTGGCCAGTTCCGTCCGAACTTGCCCGGAGTCATGACGCAGCTCTACTCAGCTGCTCCAGCCCCGCTGCTGCTGTGCACCCTCGCTGCGCTGTTCAAAATGTCTCTGTCAGTGAACCACATACCGATGCTGCTTTGGTCAACTCAGAGGTAAGAAATCTAATAAAAGAGTATATCTACTGATGCTATTGCTCTGTGTGTGTGTGCAGAATATATAGTATATCATCAGTTGTGGTAAATAACCTCTGGGCGATAAAATTACCCAATAAATAAATTTGCCTCTTGGCAATCAAACAACCTAACAGATGAATTTACCCATTTTTATTTATAATTTTAGTGTTCTAAGCTGGGCAGTAAGTAAATAAAAACCATATTCTTCAAACCTGAAGATGTGCTTTATTCACCCTAGGACAACCTTGAACTAGAGATGTTGTGACTTAAAGGCACGACATAAGGCAGTCTCACAAAAAGGAGCTGACCAAAAACTGTGTGGACAGCCTTAATCCTTGCATTTCCTAACTCCTGAATCCTGATTTTTCACTTTAATATTATTTTTAGTGCAGGTATTTTAATAAACTACTGTATGTATAGACATCAGTTTTTAGAAACAACTGCTGAGTCTTGACTGATCCAAAGAGACATGTTAAATTAAGGGGTTTGCATGTACTTATGAAATAAGACTTTGAACCTGCCTTGAGAGAGCCAGATATGGATGTCTTTTTTCCAACCAGAAATTTTATTCATGCAGACTTTAAAGATTTTATATAATTACTTGGAATTTTCAGAAATATGGCAGCTTGGGCAATGCAGTAGCTTCAGGTGGGGTGCTGAACATGTACAGTTGTCAGAGGACTGTGTTCCACTTATTCAGAAGGCTGTCTCCACAGGGCATGCACATTGGTTTTGTCTAGGAAGTACTGCCCCAAAATACAGTAATCTGATGTCAGAGGTTTTAAGAAAAGGCTCCTGAGGGGTTTAGGGGATCCTAGGACTTTTTGGAAGTGCTAAAGACAAAGTGCTGTTCTGGGTGGGAAAGCAACGAGAGATCTGCTGTACTCTAGGTTTGCCTAAGGTGTGCTTTGGCCTGAGCAAATCACTTGACTCCTCCTAATTCCTAAATCCTTCCCATTCTTAACCTGGTTTATTGAAATTGTAAACCCTCTTGTGGAGAGTTCATCTCGTAGCTTTTCCAGCACATATACCTAGTCCAACAGGCCTGCTCTCAGCTGGGTATTCATTCATTTCTCTAATACAAATAATACAAAACACCAACACTATTTTGAATTTGTCACAATCCACCTGGGTGACTTCATAAGCACAAAATGCCTTCCTGTTCCATGAATAGCCTTGGTGCACAGCTTAACCCTCGCTTTTGCTGTAAGGATGAACAGAAGGGGCTGCAGGATTCCTGTTGGGTCCCTTTGCTGGCGTGACCAAGCTGTGTGTGCCTGGGCAGGGGGGGTTTTGCTTCTGAACTCCTTTGGTCATCAACACTTGTCAGGTCAGAATTCATGGGATTTTATTCTTTTGTGTCTCTATTGCTTCATTAATTCCCAGAGTGTTACTTGTGATTTCCTCTTCTGTAAACTGGGAAAAGAACCAAACCAATGGCTTCCTGGGAGGTAATTATCCTTTCAGTTAGTTCCGCTGGAGTCACGCTATGTTTCATGAGGCTTTGAGTCATTCTGAAACACATTTGAGACACTGTGTGTTATCTAGGTATCACTAGGAAGAGAATTAGACTAAATTCTGCTCTCATTTGTCCTAGTGTAAATCTTTTGTCTTTAGGCAAGTTTATTAAGATTTAAGTCTGAGAGCAAAATCTTGTTAATTTTTTTCTTTTCTTTTCTTTCTTTTTTTTTTTTCTTTTTTCAATTGCTTCTTAATGTGATAATGTTAAGACAGCAATAGGAGGACTGATAAATTTTATGAACATCAGGAATTAGATTGATTTAGTTGTTCAAGAGAGCTTTCTCCATGTATAGTGCCATACAGACAAGCATGCAACTTTTCTGGGTTTTTCATATGTGATGCTGTAACGTTGAGGGCCACAGAAAACAGATGTGTGGAAGTGTTGACCATGTTTCTTGGACACAAAATATGTGTCCTGGGCATTGCATTCTTTTCCCAGAGCTAATTAATACCAGCTTTGACATATGCCTACCCATCTCTTAAGCATTTCTAGAAATGGAACCTCCGGTCCCTGGAAAGCCACAACATATAGGAATCTGCAAAGCTTGATAAAGTTTGATTAGGTAATTTTAGGGTTTTTTTTTTCCCCCTGAAAGAAATAAATGGATGCCTCAACATCAAGGCTTTTTTATATTTAAAATACTTAATCTGTTCACCTTTATACAACATAGGCACATGTATGAATCCTAAACCTCTGTATTTAAAAGCAAAGTAAATGTTGGAAAGAGGATAAAAGTGATCCTAAGAGTCTAAGTAAAGATTAGTGATTTCTTTGTCCTACTTAGTTTATATAAACACCACACATGTTGTCAATATAAGCAAAATCTTATCAGCTAATCCAGAGTGGTCATAACAGCAAACTTTCCACCAAGAAGTAATTAGGAACTTGCTCTACTGCAGATTGTTCAGGTTTATACAAATCTAGAGCAAGAAAATCAGGATAGTGGACTGATTAAACCAGTTTCATGTTTCCAGTAATAGAACATTTTCTGGAAGAAGTGTTCCTCCTACTATGACCTTTGCATTTTTGAAAGGTGAAGTTCTTGTGGGGCAGAAATCAGTTCTGTTGAAAGTCAATGAAACAATGGGAAAGGACATTTATGTCATTTTATAAAATGAAGAAAGAGTAATACTAACTTTTATTCGCTAACTCTTTATGCTTTACATCTTGGTACTTATCAGTGATGCAAGGTTTGCAGTGAGTGATTTACAGGCTTATGAAATATGGAAACTACTCTTATGAGTTTCAGAAAGGGTAACTAAAGAAGTGCAGCAATTATCAGTGGATTTCTATTCACTTTGTGGAAATGTCCCACCAGTGTAAAACTTCAGTGATTCATTGATCAACAGAAGCTGAGATTCACTAATCTATTCCATCACCCTCTCCCAGGTTACCTGTTAGGATATGATACCAAACAGTTGAAGGATAATACATTTTGCACTTCTTTAGAACTTGCCAGTGTTTGTAAAGCTATATTTCAGAACAGCTATATTAGAATAATGTAACACTTTCCAGTCTGTCTTTTATGATTATTGTACTGTAATCATGTTATTAAAGATCGTTAGATGTCAGATACAGATGAAACATGCAACTGACATGCAGTGTACAAAGCGTAAAGGAAGTGTGATATAAATCCTTACAGGGACACTAGTAAATCAAATACCTCTTTCCTCTAGAAAGAAGAATGCAGATCTGTACTTTGAGAAAAATAAGTATTTCCTACCAAACAGTCTTTCTCCATTGAACTCAGGAAAGAGATGAAGTGGGAATAACTCAGGAAGTCACAGTGTCCTGCGGTGTCCTCCATGTGGACATTCTCCAAATAACTTTGGCCTGGAAAAATTAACCTTTATCTTAAATTAGCCTTTAAACCAATATCACATGGTTGCTTTTCAAAGCAGTAGGGATGGAGAAGTTCTTTCTGCATATGATTCACAGAAGAAACTTGCTTTAGCCATTTGGAACCAATATTCAAAATAATTTATTTCCCTCTATAGATTAGAGAGGGAGCCTGAGGATATAAATTCATTAACATTAGCTTTGTGATTGCCCCCTCATGTGTTTGTTTTAGGAATTATTTTTGCCTACAGTCATTGAAAATATATTACTACCTTCAATTATGCTATGCTTATATTAGGAAATGAATCCTTTTCTGGCAAATCCAGATTATACGTGTCTTTGAGAAGGCATTAATGACAAATAGTACAAAAGGATACAGTGGAAGCAGAGTTATTTTAGGTGTAGCTTTATTGAACTTCTATGGAGATCCTGTGTGCTAGCATGCCAGAGTAGCTTTTTGATTTTTTTTTCCTACAATCACGAGTTTTCATTCGACTGCTGCTACCAGTAGTGACATGTGAGCTTTGTGTGTAAAAATGGCATGTGAAGGTCATTTCCAATTTTTTTTTTTTTTAATTAGCTTGTTTACTTCTGCTATGCAGGAGAAAATATTGTTTCTTATATGGTAATCACAAGGTGACTGAAAGAGAAAACTGACAAGAATAACTTGCAGAAACAAGTTCAGAAACCAGCTACAAAGCAAGAATGTAAGCTCACAAGTCAGAGTAATAGAAGTCCTGTTATCTAATTGCCTACCCTTCTGGGAGCTCCGGATACAAGAGATCTTTAAAAATTTGCTTCCATCAAAAATAAGTACTCAAATGCCCATTCTACCTAGGAAGAACACTGGTCAGAGAAAAAATTTGTATGCTTAAACCTGATATGCCAGAGCAGTTAGGGACAAGCAAGAAGCAAAATACCAAGACAAGCTTTCTTTCCTCTCTTTCTTTAGTGCATTTTCTGGCTATTGGAGGAAAGAGAGAGCAGTTGGGTTTTACGTTTCCTCCTTTTTAGCCAGCAGGAAAGCAGATACATTAGCAGAGATGCTCATCATTATGAGTTCCCATGGCTGAGGACCTCAGGATGGTTCTGCGGTGGGGAGATTAAGTCTGATGTGCTTGGCATGCAGATGGCTGCACAAGGCTGTGCATCTTTGGACATAAAATTTTGTGTGAGCAATCGATAGTAGCAATCAATATGTGTGTTGGCCTGTTGCCTGTTTCATCCCATGTCATCCCTTACTGATCTCTTGCTACCCGCTTGAGGTGAAGAGTTCAAAGGGATGGACTGGTTCATTGTGTTCAATAAAGCATACTTCCAGCTTATTCACGATGCACTATCTGTGGCAGTCATGTATCTCCGTTTCACTGTGCAGTTCACAGTAAACCAGCTAGTAAAACATACTGACATTTCCCATCTGAACCATGGAGAGAGTATAGTTGCACCCAGCTGAGAGTAGCAGCCCATTCAATGAAGGGTGTAGCCTTGTCTGCTGCCACACATAGTGCTCAGCAAACTAAAAACAAAATAAATGCATGTATAATATGGTGAGTATAAGTATTAGGCAAACGCTGCATTATAGAAGAGTTATTAATTAACTGATGTAGATTTATTTTTCTAATGATGATGCTGGAGTTATTAATGTTGACTGCTTGGAAGATAAAACATCTCACAGAAGATGTTTTTCAAGGTTAGATAGCTAGCAAGAACTGCTTTGAGAAGCAGGGAATACCTTAGAAGCAAGTATGCTTTAAAACAAGATCATTAAATTTCTGAAGTTTTGAGTTCAAGGCAAAAGCTTTTGCCATTGTGCTGCTGCAAATCACTTTGTTTTGTTTCATGTGCTTTCTGTGGGAAATGCTCTCAAATCTTCAATTTTTTCTAATATTAGGCATGAAACACATTTATTTAGCTATTTTTAAAAATAAATATACCAAGATATTCACTACAGTTTTCTTTCACACAAGCCATTTATTAACATCTCTTAAATTAATCTATCTTATTTTCCTTTAATATCATTAGTATTTTGCTGTGGCCATGCAATGGATAAAGTCAGAATGCATATGTCAGTTCCTGAATAGTAACTCGGAATGTTTGTGAGTTATTGTGTTTTCAAATATCTTATTTTTAAAGATTATAATTAAATATTTGAGATCAGAAGGTTTGACTTTTCTGAAAAGCTGAGGCATGTCTATTATGATTTTTTCATTTAATATCATTAGTATTTTGCTGTGGCCATGCAATGGATAAAGTCAGTATGCATATGTCAGTTCCTGAATAGTAACTCGGAATGTTTGTGAGTTATTGTGTTTTCAAATATCTTATTTTTAAAGATTATAATTAAATATTTGAGATCAGAAGGTTTGACTTTTCTGAAAAGCTGAGGCATGTCTATTATGATTTTTAAGCTGTCAGGCTTTGTAAATATAAATTAATATGGATTTCCAAGCACAAATTAACAAAGAAATGAAGATTCTGAGTAAAACTAAGAAAATGTCAAATAATAATTTCTACCAAAGAGAAAAGATTTCTTTCCTGCATAGCTTACTTCTAAAACTTGAAAAGTGACAGACAGAAGTTCTACTAGGATTTAATTCCAACACCTGCCACACGTTGTTCTGAGTGAGTCTTCCGCATGTTCACTCTAACACTAAAAAAAGACTCTGAAGGGAGCTAGGTGTCTGCTCCTGCAGGACTGCACTGCTTTTATCTCATCTGTGCGTTCAGCTGGAGGCTTTCAATTCACTCTCAGCAATCTTCATTGGAATTACTAGGAAGTCTTGGAGTGAAATAGTGATTTTCTTTATTTGAGAAACAACACTGAAACCCTGCTATGTGTTCTTTACCCCTCTTCTGCCTCCATCTTAAGAGGCTGCCACAATTGTGTTCATTCATAACAGCTTGCTGTGCAAGGGTCACTTTCAAACTGCTTTTGGGTTCTAAAATTTAATAAGCATCTCATCTTCACCAAATTGCAATCATATAATAGCTGTTGCTACAGCTTACAGCCATTCTCTATATTCTATTCTTTGTAATTAGAACCATTTAGAGGGTGTGGAATACCTGATTTCTCAGGCTTTAGCTACTGATGTGTGTTCAGGGAAGATGGGAGATAACCTTCAAGCTCTGGGTTTTCTACAGAATGACAAAATTACCTTAGTAAAGACACCTAGGACCAAAATTTTTATAATAAATTTCAACCCTATAGACCCATGTTGCGTACTGTTAAAATCCCAATAAGTCATTGAAAGAATAATTCACAGAATCACAGAATCACAGAA
>NW_010335006.1:0-11905 GCF_000700745.2 Antrostomus carolinensis
GTGGAGTCCCCATTCCTGGAGTTATTTAAAAAGCCATGTAGATATGGTGCTGAGGGACATGGTTTAGTGGTGGTTTAGCAGTGTTGGGTTAATAGTTGGACTTGATGATCTTAGAGGTCTTTTCCAACCAAAACAATTCTATGATGGGACCCAGCCACCATGTGGTATCTGCCTTCCAAGCACCCCAGCTTGACCTGATCTGTGTAGATGTGTGCAAGAGCAGATGTGTGCTTTGTGTTAGAGATGGGGTGGTGACACAGCCTCCTCCAGCTGGGTTTTTTTGGAAGAAAGCAGTTGTGGCTCCTGTTTCTGCACTGAGCCCATTCCTCTCCAAGTGAGAGCAGAGCCCCTGGGAAGGGCTCGCTGAGACATGGGAGCCCAGAAGATGAAATGGAGACATTAATTTTCCTGTTCTAGGACACAACATGCTGCCCAGGTCCCATTTTCGGTATGGAGGGGTCTTTGGCAGCTCAGACCAGAGTGATTAGGAAGGTTGAATCCTGATCCTTCAGCTCCAACTTGGTGCTTTAACCAGGGCAGGGATTGTTGCTGCATTGGGCTGAGAGTTGTGTCTGAGGCAAAAATAATTCTGTTTACCTGTGAAATTTGTTTTCTGTGGTTTCTCTGCTGGGTTGGGGGGAAGAACATGACTGAAAGTCAACTACTTCACCGCCCTTGAGAAAAAATATATTGGCATTAAAAAAAGAAAAGTAAATAACGTGTTCCTGTTAAGTGCCTGTTAGTTATACATATTACAGCTAGAAGTAATTATCATTTAATTAGCAGTCTAGCAACACTGGAGGGAGATGAAGTTGCAGTTGTGTTGCGTTTGTTCCTGATAGCGAGCACAGGGCTGTCCTGCTGATGAGGCGATGCCTGCAGATGCGGTTTGGACCGGCCCTTGGGTGAGTGTGAGCAGCACCGCGGAGCCGAACCCACCGGGGCTGGGGGCTGTGGTGAGTGGGACAGCACAGACCCAGTGTTGGTACCAAACTGTGCCTGTTGCAGATTTCCTGTCGTTCATAACTATTTTTTCCATGAGGAATTAGATGCTTCCATTTGAAAACCAGTGGGAGCGGGATTAGGATTAGATACCAGATTAGATAGGCTCGTGCACCCAAACTCTGCTCTCCATCCCAGGTATTTCTAACAATAAATATTTGGTCTTTTTTCTTTCTTTCCCTTTTCCTGCACCAAACATTTTGTTGTAAGTCAGGGGTCAGAAGTGCCAAAAGATCATGTGTTGGAGGAAATAAAGTACAAGAAATCTTTCATCTTTATAGAGATGAAATCCCAGCATTCCTGAGTCACTGGGATTTTTTTTAAGTGGTGGAAAGGCAAATCCTTAAATCTAGGATTTATAGAAGAACATTATCTCCTCGAGGAACTGGGAAATGGTTCCAGGGTGTTCACTGCCTTGCTGTGTGTGTTAAATCCAGGTATCCAGGAGAACCTTTGAAGGTACCTCCCGTTCTGCTCAGAGCTGCCCAGTGAAGTGGATTGCAGTCGCTGCCAATTAACAGAAAGATTTTTAAACTACTTCTGGTGAAACTTTGAACTTTGATGTTACCCTGGGGAGTTCTGCGTCTCTAGAGTGGAATAAATAGGTCTGATTTGCATAGACAAACACTACCCTTTTAATGAAAAGTTCACGTGGGATTGAAAACCCCTGAATAAGCTGTTCAGGAGGGTGCTTGCCACTTGTGTTGACAGGTGACTGATAGTCGATAGTAGGAAGAGACCGTGACCTTCTGTTGATTAATCTCTAAAGGTGTGTGCTCTCCTTACCTACCCCACGTGAACAGCAGCTTTCCTGTGGTGATACACAGTGTGGGGAAGAGACTATGATTTATACTCACCTCCCGGCTCAGATTAAAATTGCAAACTGCTTTGTTTTTCCTAGAATTTTATCTCATGTTGGTTAATGTGTTTTAACTAATGAGATATAAGAAAACATCTATTTTCCTAGTAGAGACAAAGCTTTGTGGCTTAGCTCCTGGCTTTGATTACAAGAATGTACTCCGACGGGATAATTTCTGCGTGAGTACAACATCAGAGCAATTTCCAGATCTGCTTTGGGTGGAAAACCTTTAGGGCACCAGTCACATAGGAAAAGTAAAAGCAGGTTCACTCAACAGCGTGTCTCTCCGACTCGTCATCCATGCTAATCCGTGCTGTCCTCTCTATTCTGTCGTGATGTGCAATCGCTTTCCAGACAGGGAAAGTATTTATCTTGCTGTCTTTTATGCATTTTTCCAGTATGAGCCAAGTATATAAATGGAAATTGTGCTCTGTTTTATCTCAGCCTCTTAATCAGAGGCTCTGTGTTACCTCTCCTGGACTGTCCTTAATAAATCACTGTGAGTGATCACTATTATTTCCCCCAATTCTGCTTTTATGAGTCAATGGGACACCATGAAGGGTCAAACCCCTGGCTCACTGATGTTTGCAGTCGTGCTACGGTGCCTTGTGGGAAGGAGCCTCTTTTCCTTGGGCTCTAGGGAAGCACCTGGGCTCATCTCCGTGGACCAAAGGCTTTACACTGAGTGTGGAATGCTGAGTTTCCCCCTGAGTGCCCGTCTCTGCGCTGCCTCCAGGAATAGCTCTGCAACTGCCATTAAAGGAGCTAAAATGAAGAGCCATCTTTTAAGGAGAATCCCAAGGGAGAATCTTCTGATTGCAACTATTTCCTCAAAACCATTCCTGAACAGAGACTGAGTCCCATCGGAAGGGTAATTATCAAATTGACTTTCTCCAAGGTGACTTCTTCAGGTTTTGTACTCTTGAGTTTTCTCATTTTTAGACTCCAAACTGCACACCCCAGACCCTGCAATGCAGCATTGCTCCCCGTGTCTGCAGCGGGAGCGGGACCGGGGCCGTCGGAGTTCCCACCTTGCACTATTGCCATGCTCAGGTGAATGATGGGCAACAGCCCAAAACACCTTCTGCAAATTCTCATGACCCTGAGCAAGGCTTGCTTCCATCTCAGCTGTTGATGTGGAAATGTTTCTTGAGGTTGGTGTCTTCTGCTGGGGTCCCTACAAGATGACTGTGGTTGGGCAGTTGGCGTGTGACCTCAGCAGCTGGAGTTTTACTGCAGCTGACAGAATGCAGAGAGTTGGAGATTATTGCTGCCTGCACATGAGCATCTTTCTTCTGAGGAAGGACAGAGAGCTGGGGCTGTTCAGCCTGGAGAAGGGAAGGCTGAGAGGGGACCTGATCAATGTTTATCAATATCGAAAGGGTGGGTGTCAAAAGGATGGGGCCAGACTCTTTTCAGTGGTGCCCAGTGACAGGACAAGGGGCAATGGGCACAAACTGGGACACCAGAAGTTCCAGACAAACTTAAGGAAAAACTTCTTTCCTGTGAGGGTGTTGGAGCCCTGGGACAGGCTGCCCAGAGAGGGTGTGGAGTCTCCATCTCTGGAGATGTTCAAACCCACCTGGACACTTTCCTGTGCAACCTGGTGTAGGGACCCTGCTTTGTCAGGGGGTTGGACTGGATGATCTCCTGAGGTCCCTTCCAACCCCACCATTCTGTGAGGCTGTTATTCTGTGGTTTTGCCAGCCAGCACACACCTGCATGAAAACCCTGCGGAAAGTACCAGAGGGTACAGGACTGTGGAGGTGGGTGCTCAGCCATCCGGTGATTTTGAGTGCTGGGACATCCTTGGGTTTTTCAAAATATATGAGAAAGGAAAATGCTTTAGGCAATGACCTTGGCAGCAGTTTTTATCCTGGAGGGAAAATTTTACAATTGAGTTCCAGTCCTGAAGCTTGGACATGTAAAGAGGAATCTGCTTTAGGCTCGCACGCTGTGTCTTAGCACACCGTGGGCACCGTGGGGATGTGCACAGTTTTTGGTGCTGCTGATGGCTCAAAGCAACACTAGAAACAGCAAATTGTCTGCACGATTCCTCACTTCTAAGATTATTAGCTACTAGAGTGTCTCTCACCATAGATGACTTAAACTGAGGGGGGTCTGGCATATATAACAATATTGGTAGTTAGTTCATCAGCTCCAATGTGGAAGTCACTGAAGTGATTTATAAATTCTTTTTCTCGAGAGCATCTAGGTATTCTGCTCATCTGACAGATGAGGAAATAGAGGTACAAAGAAGTTAAATGCTTTGCCTGAGGTCCCAGAGTGAGTCTCTTCTTGACATGGAAATCGGAGCAGGCGTACAACAGCGCCAAAGTCAAATCTATCTTGAGCAAGGTCACAGACAAGATAGACATAATAGGTGTTTTTTAAAACACATAGTTTTCACAGCTTCTGTGCCATTAAAAGTTTTTTGCATTTATCTCCCAAGAAATTCAGAAAAGGTTATTCAATCTAGCATCTCGTTTATGGGCTATCTCTTGGTTTTAATTTGTTTCACAGATTCTGTAGCACTTAGCAACAGCGGGGAAAATAAACCCATTTGAAACAGACAATTAACCAAGGTCACTGGGGCAGGGAAACTAAAATTATTCAAGAAACAAATATTGCAGATGCCATCCTGGGGATAATATTAAGCAAGGTACAGTGCTGTGGGCTAAAATACCATTCCTTCCGAGAAATTTTATGACATTCTTGTGAAAGACAGCCAGCTTTTATCTGCCCAAGCCATTACGCAGGCAGCGAAGGGAAGCCGGGAGCGTGGCTCCTGCCTGGCTCCACATCTGCGTGCGGATGTCTCGCTGCAGGAGGTGGGAGCGATGGATATTTCTCCTTTGGAGATGTGCTTCCTCTGTGACATCGGTTTTTGCGTTTTTACTGTCAGCATCTTGCCCTCACACTCATGTGCTGCTGCTGGTCACCTCCTGCGGCTGTTGGTCACCTCCTTGGCATTCACTTTTCATTACTGCAAACTACTTAAATTAATTAACTTTTAATTAACTTTTAAATTAAATAATGCTCCGTAGCACGCACCCAAGCCGTGTCTGCCCTGCGTGTTTGCTTTTGGGAGAAGCTGGGATGGGGCTCAAGGGGTGAAACAGGGACAACACGCGTTTGCTGTTGCAGTTGAGGAGCTTGTGGGGAGGAGGGCTGTGGGGGCTGATGCCAGGCAGGAAAGAACCACCTTATCCTCATCCTCATCCTTGCTGGTGCCTCCTGGATGTGACCAAACCCCTTCTCTGAGGACAGGTGGTGGTGGGGTAGGGCTGATGGAGATGGCAGGCAGGCTGGGCAGGGCCAGGTTTGTCTTTGGGCCTCTGGTTTGCTCTGCCTGGGCTGGGGAGTTGTCTTGCCATGGTATCATCTTTTTTCAGAGAAGAACAGGGTCACTTCCAGATCTGGCCTCTGCCTGTCCCAACCTGACCACTCTACAGGTCCCCAGAGCCAGGTCAGGCTCCTGAGGGCACTTCCCAAGGATGTGGATGGTCACCAAGCCAAGTGTAACTGAAGAACAGGCTTGTTGTGTTCTGATTAATTTTTAATTCATTCAGTTCCTCTCCTCATCCATTTCTCTACCCCCAAAACCTGAGGGACCAGAGGTTTCCTCTGTGGCTTTGAAGTAAGACTGACTGCAGATCTCTGAGAAGAGATGTTGCCCAGGGATGGTGGCAGCCCTGGGGTGGCACTTGGAGCACTTGGAGATGTTGCCCCTCTGCTATCCCAGAGCCATCCAACTGTGGTCAGACTGGGCCCAGTGTGTGGTCTACAGTGGGCTGGTCTGGCCAGGGAGCCAACTGGGGCAGGAGGGCTCCAGCCTGGAGTCCCTTCATGAGGCCAAGCAGTCCCAGGGACACAGCAGAGCGAAGGGTTTTGCATGGTCCCTGGAGGTCTCTCTCCTGCGTGGTCTCTGCACCGTGGAGATCTCCTGCCTGTGGGCAGGGTGTGATTGACCTTGTTGTATGACCAGAGAGAACAATCCTTGATGCCATGTACTTTAATTTCTCATGCTGTAAACCTGTGTTAGGCATCCCGGTCTTTATTTATCCTGCAGTCCGTTAGCTGTGCTGCAAATGCAGAAGCACAGAGGTGACAGCACTGACAGTTGGTTCTGTTTGTGACTTGAGTCCTTAATTTCATCTACAGCCAAAAGAAAATCAAGTGGTTTATCATAGAATCCCAGACTGGTTTGTGTTGGAAGCGACCTTAAAGCTCATCCAGCCCCACCCCCCCTGCCAGCAGCAGGGACACCTTCCACTAGACCAGGTTGCTCAAAGCCTCATCCAACCTGGCCGAGAACACTTCCAGGGAGGAGCAGCCACAGCTTCTCTGGCCAACCTGGGACACTGTCTCACCACCCTCACACCAAAGAATTTCTTCCTAATATCTAATCTAAACCTCCCCTCTTTCAGCTTAAAGCCATTTCCCCTTGTTCTGTCACTCCCTGCCCTTGTCAAAAGTCCCTCCCCAGCCTTCCTGGAGCCCCTTCAGGTACTGGGAGGCCGCTAGAAGGTCTCCCTGGAGCCTTCTCTTCTCCAGGCTGAACAGCCCCAACTCTTTCAGCCTGTCTTCATAGGAGAGGTGCTCCAGCCCTCGCATCATCCTCGTGGCCTCCTCTGGACTCGTTCTAACAGGTCCATGTCTCTCTTGTGTTGGAGGCTCCAGAACTGGACACAGCACTCCAGGTGGGGCCTCATGAGAGTGGAGTAGAGGGGGAGAATCCCCTCCCTCGACTTACTGGCCACACTTCTCTTGATAGTGCCATGTAAAAATAAAGATGGTGTTCTCCTTTACCCTAGTATAGGTAGGGAAATAATTGATAGGCCACTATTAAAATCCGCATGTTTAATTTGACCAAATTTGATAAGTGACCTTAAATTTTCTACATATTATGAGTTTGATAAATTTAGACCATAAAGCTCAGAGTCTCCCAGTGTTCCCTGCTGGGATGCTGGCTCCCACCAGTGACCCCAGCTGAAACACAGAGGTGGAGATGAGCAGCAGAAGTGGGAAATGGTGCATGTTTTGGACAAATCTGAAATCTCAAAATGGAAAATAAGATGTTTGAGTTTGATATGTTAAATGAGAAATGGCAAATTTGGGAGAGGGACAAACACCACCTTTCTGGGCAGGTAAAAGAGGATCCCAGATGTGCTAAACGTGGTGTCGTGTCTCCTAAAGCAGTGGGAACATGTGGTTGAAGGTAAAGCAACTCTATGTTTGAAGCTGATTAAAAAGAACAGCAGTTTAATGGAAATTGGACACCCCAGCAGTTCTTACAGTATATTCTGAACCTTCCTGTGCTCAGTGGTATGACCGCTAATTATTTTTTTAATATCTTTTTTTTTCTACATATTTTATACCTTGCACTTTAGGATAAAATTGGAAGCGAAATCCAATTGTGTAGGAAAATTAATTTCCTTGAATTTAAGAAGCAATCTACTTGAGACTTTTTAATCATTAGATGGTAACTGTGCGCTAAAGAAAGGAAGACCATTAAAGTAACTTAATAGACTGGGATAAACGTTTTTTCTGTGGCTCTTCTTCATCTTTATTTAGAGATTCATGCTGAGGATATTTCATAAAAGCTGCTCTTCTTGACCTTCCATCATTTATTGTATAGAGGAGCCAACCAAAATAATGGCAGAGAACTAACGCCGGGGATTTCTGGACACGAACCCAATAATTCTGCTCAACGTCTCTGTTCATCCTTTTCTGCCAAATTCTGCTTTTTCCTGTCTTGTTCAAGGCAGAATAGCTATTGGGACAAATAAAAATGCATTGAGCTGAGCTGAGCTGGGTGATTTTTAAAAACAAAGTGTGTTAATGCTTTTAATTAAGGGGCAGAGGAACAAGAGGCTTTATCAGCTCTTTGTCTGCGGGCCGTTATTTCCTGGCGGATGGGCTATCTGTTATTGTAAACGTCCACCTTTTTGAAGGATTTCCTACAAAATCAAATGGTGTTTTTATTGAAACTGTTAAACGCCGCTTTGAGTCCTCATTTATTGAATATGGAAGCATTGTTACAAAGAAGAATGTAGCACTTAATTTGTATTGCTTGAGGGACCTGAGACCCGCTCGGGAGCTCTGCTTTACATGCTTCACGGTATCGTGTGCTGAAAACAGAACGTGCAGCAAAATGAAGAGGAGGAAAATTTGAAGGTGAAAGTTGCAAAATCCCAAGCAGGCTGTTTCCAAGAGCATTTTGGAAAGGATCAGTGACTCTGTGGTCTATAAAGTGAAGTCATGTTGCAAAAGAATGATGAAAAAAGCTTTCTTGGGGTGTAGCTTCTATGCATGATGTGACTGTTGAGTGGCTTCCAGTTCAGAAAAGCTTGTTTACCTGGTGGTGAGTTCCCAGTGATCCAAAAGATTGGATCAAAAAATGCAGTTTCATTGGTCTGAAACTTTCACCTGGATTTTTTTTTTCCTGGATTTTAACTGATCTCTGAGTGCCTTTAGCAGACCTAACAGGTTTTGACTGGAGAAGTCAAAGGTTCCTGGGTTCTCCTCTACCTATTCCCCGTGGAGGAGATGAACTGCGTTCTTCATGCTCTCTGTAAAACCAGTGCAACTTACCCTTTTATTTAATTCCAGGAGGTAATCTTGGATAATGGAGCTATTAGATTTGGCATCTGTAATGCAGTTATCATTTCAGAAAGAATTGTTTTCTGCTAATGGCAGTTAACTTGCTACAAATAAAGCAATAGAATTGAAATCTTAAGTACTAGAGTGGCAGCAAACCATGAAACATTAGAGTGCTTATTGGAAGGAAGGCCGAGCTGGCTGTCAGGGAAGAAATCTATTGGAAAAAAAAACCCCTCTGATGGATTCCAATTCTAACTAATTTAATATGGCAGCGGCATTCAGCTGTTCTAGCAGTCTATTAAAAGTATTAAAATGTCTATAAATAATAATGGCTAAGTGGCTAGAACTCTTCATCCAAGGAGCTGAAGGATTTCCCCAAGATTCATTTGGCTGGGTGTTGGTGGAGCTGAGCTGTGAGGTTCTGGAGGTTACTGAGCTCTGCAGCTGCTTGGGGTGTGTCAGGGACTCCAGGTGCTCCTCTGGAAGATCTGGGCATTTTGGGTGGTGGGGGTGGAGAGGTTGAGTGTGGGCTTGATCCTTGCCATCTCTAAGCCATGTCTGGGTATATTCGAGCGTGTCTTCCACTTCTGCAAGTCGTAACTGCTTCGTTTGTCCTTGAACGTGCTCCACAGCTGTGAAATGTCTTTTGAGCCAGGACTTTCGGGCTGTTGTTAAAATATATGATCCTGTTGCCCTGTTTCTACATCAAGACCATGTTCCCTCTGAAGAATGGTCATGTCTAAGTGGTGTGAGGTTTCCAGATACATGGGCTACCACTGGTGTTACACTCTGCAAATCTTCCCCAGGCAGTCCAGGTGAGAAGCTGCAGAGGTGATGGCCATCCCATCTTGAGTGGTGGAGCTTCTTACTGCTCAAAGCTTTGAGCTCAGGGTGGGTTCAGAAGGTCCTGTAGCTCCCCATAAGAGCAGAGTCTGGCATTACCTTGGCATGGCTTAGCTGAAAAATTCATTGTCTCCTCCCTGTTGATCCCTCTAAGTGTATCCTTGGTTTTGGGTTGGTTTTTTTTCTTTACAGCATGGATTCAGACAAAAGCAAGTTAAAAGGGAGAACAGTTTTTATATTTCTGTTTTAGGACAAAAAATATCCCAGGGGGTAAACTTCACACATAGCATAACCACGACAGATGAGTGTATCCCCAAGCAGCAAAAGCAGAATGATACAGTTTTGTTCCTTGCCGTGCTCTGTGGCAAAGTGTAATTTTATGGAGAGGGTCACAAGTGTTTAACCACTTAAAAAATAGCCCCAAACGTGATCTCAGCTTGTGCAAATCATCATCATCTCAGGGAAGCTGTATCAGATGGAGATCTGGTCCAGCATTTTGCACGGTAACGAGGGAGGGACGATGTGTGTGTGCGGGTGGCAGCCAGGGTCGTTAGTAAACACAACCATCTCTTATGTTCTTGAAATTGCATACTTATTACAAATTAACCCCTGACCCAGAGTTTTTCCTCAAGCTTTCTGCTCTTCTCTCGATGTCAGTATTGTTAGTACCGCTCTCATTTCTCTCTGTTATTTTCCCTGACCAAACACTGTGCTTGGCTGCTCTTGCAGAGGTGGAGCCCAGCAGTGCTGTTAGCTGCAGAGCACAGGGTTTCCCAGGATGAACATGGCAACTTCATCTCTAACCCAAAGCCCTGTTGATATTGGTGGAAGGGACATTGGTAGAACTGGGCAAATGACACAGCAGATATTTCTGCAAAAAGTTGTCTTGAGTTTTAAAGGATTTGCTTCTTCAAATTTGGAGTTTAGCTTGTTGTCACTGGTTGGTGGTGACTCCTTTGTGGTATACTATAAAGATCCCAATTGGAAACCCCGTTTCACAAGATACCATAAAAAGTAGTGTCTGTCCTGAAGACTCCTCTGTTACTAGACTTGCTAGAACTCTTACTAGACATTACTAGAAAGTAAGAGAAAGAAAATGCCATTATTATATTTCCCTCATTTATGAGGAATGGAAACCCCAAAGAAGTTGTGCTGTTGCCCATAGACTTCATAGAATCATTGAATGTTGTGAGCTGGAAGGGACCCACAAGGATCATGGAGTCCAACTCCTGTCCCTGCACAGGACAATCCCAACATTCACACCATGTCCCTGAGGGCCTTGGCCAAATGCTTCTGGAATCTTGTCAGGCTTGGTGCCATGAGCACCTCCCTGGGGAGCCTGTTCCAGTGCTCCACCACCCTCTGCCTCAAGAACCTTTTCCTCATGGCCATCCTAAGGTGTTTGCAACAGAGCCAAGACCTGACAGCTTTTCAGTAATTTATCCCGGGTGAACTCTTTCTCTAGTCTATACACAGTGAAATGAACTTGAATTTTGGACAATCTCATTGCAGTGGTAAAATGTCTTCAAAGGCACAGAGCTTACTCATTGCTGCAAAGTCTCTGAGAGAGCTTTGCAGAAATCAGCCCTTGGTCCATTAAAAATTGGAAAATGTCAATAATTGTGCATTTCTATTGGTTTTCTTTCATGCAGGACGCCGGCGATGATCGGCTGCTCGTTCGTTGTGCACAGAAAGTTCTTTGGAGAGATTGGGCTTCTCGATCCGGGGATGGATGTCTACGGAGGGGAGAACATCGAGCTTGGCATCAAGGTTTGTGACTCACTGGAGAGAAAAATTACACCCAACAGTATTAATGGAACCCAGAGTAACACTCAGCAAGTTAACATAAGCAGTTATTAGAACGCTCAGGAGAACTGAGCGTTCATGTGTTTTATACAGTTTTAATTGAAGTTTAAGGGGCAAAATCATTTGAGTTTAGGGATGAGGCAAGTTTTTTGTTTCTTGAACGCTTCTCTGTCAGACCTGATGCAAAAAGCTACTGAGATGAAATGGCATGTCAGCATTCACAGGTCCTGGTCATGTTGTCACACCTTTACTGTAAGTTATAGATATCTTAAATATGAGAAAAAATATAGTGCTGGTTTTGTCACGTCAACAGCCTTAGGGAAGTTGGTGAGACTCTTGTGAGTACCTCAAGAAGACACAAAGCCTGAAAATATTTTAATATTAGGAATAACCGCACGCATCAGTACAGGTGAGGGGCTGACCTGCTGGAGAGGAGTTCTGTGGAAAAGGACCTGGGTGTGCTGGTGGACAGCAGATGGCCATGAGCCAGCAGTGTGTCCTGGGGCCAGAAAGGCCAACGGTATACTGGGGGGCATTAAAAGGAGTGTGGCCAGCAGGTCGAGGGAGGTTCTCCTCTCCCTCTACTCTGCCCTGGTGAGGCCACATCTGGAGTGTTGTGTCCAGTTCTGGGCTCCTCAGTTCAAGAAGGACAGGGATCTTCTGGAGAGAGTCCAATGGAGGCTACAAAGATGATGAGGGGCTGGAGCATCTCCCATGTGAGGAGAGGCTGAGAGAGCTGGGACTGTTCAGCCTGGCGAAGAGCAGCCTGAGAGGGGATCTGATCAATGT
>NW_010335006.1:12119-13805 GCF_000700745.2 Antrostomus carolinensis
GAACCTGCTTTGTCAGGGTGGTTGGACTGGATGATCTCCTGAGGTTCCTTCCAGCCCCACCATTCTGTGATTCTGTGATTAGCATTTAGCATCTGCAAATAAACTAAGTTCATAAACAGACAAACCCTGCTTTTTAAAGTGAAGCTCTAATAGCTGTGTTTGCAGAGCTGCCTCGGTGCATCCGTGCAGACACTGGTGTTACAGAATCCTCCGTGACAACATTACTTGATTACTATGTACAATATTAGATGTGGTTTAGTGATTTGAGTGTTTACATACAGTGAAGTGATTCATAAGCAATAAATTCAATGTTGAGAAGCAACTCGGGATGGTAAAGCCTGTGGAGGTTCTTCCAGGCATGTTTTAGACAACAGCACTTGTACCTTAACAAGCTGATAGGGAGAGGCTTGAGACTTATAACTGGAAAATTGAATTGACTGTGCTGTTGTAAAAGGAAAAATCATTGTTCGGTTCATAGATTTACCAGAGGATATTTGCTTTGCTGGCACATCAGAAGAAACTTAAGAAATCTATTGTTATGGGCTGTGGGGAGCAATAATCTCAGTTAAACAAGGGAATAGAAATTAAGGGCTTCAAATATGCCACGTAGCTCTTCTCCATCTGAAGTAGTTATTGCACATCATCATGCAGCACGCTTCTTGGGTCTGGAGAGATCCTGCTCTAAATCAAGCTCCTCTTGTGGCTGTCCTTATTTGTTTGTCTGTGGGATTTTAAAATAAAATCATTGTAGAACTAGTCTTCTCAGCATCTGCTAGGTTTTTGAGGGATTTAATAGAAGATTGGCTTCTTAACTGGAAAAGTAAGATGGATATCTCAGGGACAAGTGATGAGCATATGTCCTCTTCTTTTTCATGTGCTGAACTTTTTGGAAAAGCTATTTGATAAACATCCTTTTGGAAAAAAAAAAAATATCCCTTTCTTCCCCAAGTGACTTCCCTAAGCTTGTGTTTCCAACCCAGATGTTTCCCTCCTGTTTGCACACTCTTATGCTGTGTGTTCTGGTCAAGGTTTTGGTTTCGAAAGCCAAAATACTTAGGAAACCCACCTTGTAAGACTATGTAGAAAGTAGATTTTTAAAGATTCCTGTGTTCTAAAGATCAGTCTCTGCAAATGTCTTATTTAGTGACCAAGAGCTCATGGCACATCGGTCCCATTTAATATACGTTGGCCATTGTGTGTGCAGGTCAGGTAGCTCATATGGAGAGAGGTCCTGGAGATGGTGTGTCCACATCTGGGTCCCACTTGACAGTAAGATTTCAGTTCTAAATAGTTTATCCAGGGCTGGGCATTGGATGTGGAAAGGAAACAGAGTCTCATGATAGATTCAGGCAGGTGCCAGGTCTCAGATGGATGTATCTGTGATAGTCAGGTAAGTGGCTGGCTGCAGCTGGAAAAGTAATTAGGTAGTTCTTTGATTCTTGGATGAAAATAAATACACAGAGTATTTTTGTTTGTTTTAATGCTGGTACAAATGCCATCATCTTTCTGAGAATCGGGTGGCTTTTTTAAAACATTGTATTCTTGTATTACCAAAAATGCTCAAAGAACAAAAATGAGGTAATAAACCCTTTGAGACTATGAGAAGGACATGGAAAAATGAGTGTTTCAGGCAAAAGCACAAGCTAACTATATTAAATTAAATTAAAATATTAATAATTATTAATA
>NW_010335007.1:0-332 GCF_000700745.2 Antrostomus carolinensis
TTCTGCAGTGGTGCACTGGTGTCTTTGCCTACGCTGGCTCCCCCAAGGGTCTGGCCCAGCAAAGGTCTCTCAGCTGATCTCTTCTGGCCTCTTTCTTTCTGCCAGGAAGAGGTGTCAGAGAGCAGCTCCAGCACAGATGCCATTCCCCGGATTTACCTGCCAGACTCATCTTCCATCGCCCAGTCCACCTTGGTCTCCAGTGTCTCCACTGTGAGCCAGTCCATCATGGTGTCAGAGTCCCCACAAGTCCTGGTCCACTCCAGCGTCATCACTGATGGAGCCACGATCGTGTCAGACTCCACTGCATCCACTTCCTCAGACCTCGGTTCTGC
>NW_010335007.1:680-2349 GCF_000700745.2 Antrostomus carolinensis
TTCAGCCGCAGTGCCAGCAGCCCAGGGCAGGCTCTGTCCCTTGAGCCAGACTCTTCCTCACCCCTTCTCGCCTCTGTCTGAAGCTGTGAGAGCCCCGGTGACTCTGCAGCCCCTGTGTCTGGCAGTTATCACTCTGCCCTCTTCTTCCTCCCAGGCTGCATTGCTGTGACCAGTGCAGAGGATGGCGGCGCAGAGACTACGCAGTACCTCATTCTGCAAGGCCCCGACGACGGTAAGGACGCGCCCTGGAGTGGCTGGTGGTGGCTGTCTCTGCCCCTGAACCTTTTCTGTGAGAGTGAGGTGGCCTGGAGTGGGTGTCCCAGCGACATCGGCCGCAGCTCCTGTACCAGAGGCCCCATGGATGTGCAAACTGTTGGGAGCTTGTAACTGAGCTGCTGGTCAGCCCTGTGCCCCAGGTGTGGGTGCAGGCAGGGGTCTGCTCTTTGGCTGAGCTGCTTTTGGTGTTTCAGGTGCCCCCATGGTGTCCCAGATGGCCACCTCTGCTCTGGCCAGTAGTTTGGCGATAGAAGCTGTTGCTGATGGACCAACCTCCACATGCCTGGACCAGCCTGGTCCTTCAGACCCTTCCGAGCAGTCGGAAGTGCTGGAGCTGCCCACGCAGCCAGATCAGGCCCGAGAGGCAGATGGTGGGGAGGAGCTGGAGCAGCCAGACATGGAGACCCTGGAAGAGATGATGGAGGTGGTGGTGGTGCAGCAGTTCAAGTGCAAGATGTGTCAGTACAAGAGTGTCTCCAAGAAAACGCTTATCAACCACATGAGAGAGCGGCACTTCCACCCAGGTGCGTGCTAAGGGCTGAGGAAAAACTGCCTTACTGTAGCCGGGCTCTGCTCCCTCTGGAGAAGGAACAAGGGGAGGAGAACGGGTGTGAGGGCCTGTTCTGCCATACGGGCTGGTAAAGAGCTTTAATTCTCCCATACAGGCTGGTAAAGAGCTCTAATTCTCTTCTCTGTGGCAGTGGGTTCAGCTCTGGCTTTGAAGAAAGGGCGTCCACGAAAGGGGGGATCTGCCACAAAGACTGCGGAGGAGGATGTCCCAGAAGAAGAAGAAGAGGATGATATCATGGACGCTGGTGCTATTGATGACCCTGAAGGTAGGACTCGTCCTCCTCATGTCCTACATAGCTTAGTCTTTTCCCAGTCTCTCTCTGACATTTTGGGCCACTTACCTGCAGAGGACAGTGACTATAACCCAGCTGAGGACGAACCCCGTGGGCGGCAGCCCAAGTACGGCCGCACTGTCCCCACATCCAGCGAGGAGAGGCCACGTCGACGCCCAGGGAGACCCCGCAAGTTTCCTCGTCTGGAGGACACGCCCCAGGACGTGCCTGAAGGTGAGGGAAGCGGCAGGCAGCAGCCCCGTGCGGGGCTGGAGCAGGGAGCGGTAGGTGGCACACACAGGGAGGGTGCGCGGTGCAGCTGTGCTGTGTCCTGGTGAGCAGGAGGGGAGGTGGAGCCCTTGGTGACGTCCCAGAGCACACCGAAGCAGCCAGTTCCTCTGGCCTGGAGAACGGGAGCAGCGAGAGCTTGGCGGAGCCCAGCATCAGCCAGTCCGACTCTGAGAACAAGGACCCGTCCTCCAACACCGGCCCCGAGGAGGCAGACATCCTCCCCAGGAGGCGAGGGCGGCCCTCCCGCCGCTTCCTGGGCA
>NW_010335008.1:0-2832 GCF_000700745.2 Antrostomus carolinensis
TTTCCAATCCAGACAGTTCTGGGATTCCATGATTCTTATAACACATCTGTGGGACCAGCAGCATCCCATCCCAGTGCTGCCCCATCCCAGCACTGCCCCATCCCACAACTGCCCCATCCCAGCAGCACGGGACGCTTCCCACAGCAGTGCCCAGACCAGCCGGGTGGGGTGAGCGTGGAGAAGACATTTAATTACACAGCAGCGGGTGTTTTTCCAGTTGTGGAGAGCTGGCTGTGTTTGCTCCATCAGTGCCGGGTGCCATTAGTCCTGTTTGACAACTAATTGGCAATTAACATCTTTGCATCATGCAAATGGGTTCTGGATGTTCTGCAGATCGATGGTTTTAATGCCTTTGCGTTGGCTCAAAGTACAGTGGTGGGTTGGGGCTTGGATTAGACCTTTTTTTTTTGCTAGGAGCTAGAAAAGCAGATGTTTGGAGATGCAAAAGAAGGTAAATCCTTCTGGCAGCTCCCAGCGTGAGTTGCCAGCCCAGGGAATGGCTGGCACAGGAGTTTCCACTGCTGAGCGATGGAAAGGTCACCAGGATACTGCCCAACTGATGAAAAGCCACCAGGACACGTCTGTCTGTCCATGCAGGCAGCTGAGACATGCCAAGCTGGCCTCGTCACTGCTGCTAATGCTTTAGGTGGCACGGCAGAGTAGGGAAGAGCATTAAAAATAGCCTCAAATACCAAGAGGAGCAGCAGCTTAGTGAGATCGAAAAAGAGCTTGTAGATGGCATCCAGCCAGCTTTGCTTTGCTTATGCTAATCGGGGAGAAGATGATTGCAAACAGCTCGAGGTGAGAAGATTGGAGCTGGGACTTTCCACAATCCAGCAGCCAGCACCATCCCTGTTATCTGCTGTTGGGAGCGGCTGGTTCCTGGGGGTGCCGGGTTTGCCGGGTCCTTGGGGAGCAGCACCCTGGTGCTGGAGCTGGGGGTGAGTCCCATCCACCACCAGCAGCAACAGGGTTGGGGTCAACTGCCAGATTTGGCTGCCCCCCCAGCATCATGTACCTGCATAAGAGTCTGCAAGAGGCTGGGGAGGAGTTGGGCAAGGAGGGGCAACCCATGGTCCTCTGACCACTTTGGAAATGCTGCACATGGGGTTTTTGGGAAGGGCAGGAAACACAGAGAATCATAGAATCATAGAATGGTTTGGGTTGGAGGGGACTTTAGGGATCATCCAGTCCCAACCCCCCTGCCAGCAGCAGGGACACCTTCCACTAGACCAGGTTGCTCAAAGCCTCATCCAACCTGGCCTTCAACACTTCCAGGGAGGAGCAGCCACAGCTTCTCTGGCCAACCTGGGACACTGGCTCACCACCCTCACACCAAACAATTTCTTCCTCACATCTCAGCTCCATCTCCCCCTTTTACATCCTGTTCCAGTGCTTGACCACTCTTTCAGAAAAGAAGTTTTTCCTCATATCCAATCTAAACCTCCCCTGGTGCAACTTGAGGCCATTTCCTTTCGTCCTATCGCTTGTTACTTGAGAGAAGAGACCAACACCCACCTCACTACAACCTTCATTATCCTTCAGGCCTCTCTGTACCCTTTTGTCCATCCCATCTGCAGAAAGACCCAACTTCTGCCATGTCCCACCTCCCCAGGAGTTGACTGTTGGATTTGTCCGCAGCCAGCTGGGAATGTTTGGGGTTTGGCACCACTGGTACCAGTGGTCTCACTTCACCCTGGAGCTGTGTAGGGGATCCTGCAGTGGAAAGCAGTTATGAGGCAGCAAGATGGGGCTGCCACCATCATAGAATCCCAGAATGGTCTGGGTTGGAAGGGACCTTCAAGCTCATCCAGTTCCAACCCCCCTGCCAGCAGCAGGGACACCTTCCACTAGACCAGGTTGCTCAAAGCCTCATCCAGCCTGGCCTTGAAAGATAAGGAAGATAAAAGAGATGAACCCCCCCCAAAAAGGAAGAGGCATTGCAAGTGCAGCACAAACACCTTCCCTTGGGTCTCCCTGACTCTGGGACTGGCTTTGTGATCAGATCTCCTGGCATATGAACTTCCACAAAGAACATGGAAAACCAGCAAAGGCCCCATTTTTCCCCAGTCTGGGCAATTCCCAGTGATAAGTTTGCAAACCCAGAGACCAGGAAAATGTGAGTCAGTTGTAAAATTGGCTGGGTGAAGTGCTCAGGGAGATCTTTCACAGGGGGAAAAAGCTATTTAGGAAAAAAACAAAAGCACTTTTTTCCCTGCCTCTGTCCAAACACTTTACCTTACACCAAGCAGATCCTCCTCAGAGGAACACCTCCTCAGAGGAACACCAAACATTTTGCCTCACAGGCTACACATGAACTTCTTACAAAAAAAAATCTGTGTTCCTTTGATAAATTATTTGCATTTAAGGTAATTAAACTTTAATCAGCAAAGCCAAATAAATTGAGATTTTTTTTCCAGCAGAGATGGACCCGATTATCTACCAGGTGTAACATGCACCATTAAAACTGCCTGAGTCCTGCAGGTCCCTCCTTCCCTCTTGTAGAATGAAACAAAATGAGGAAGAACAAAGGGTGGAGGAAAAACAGCAGGAAAGTTCAGGCATTTTCCAAATGAAATTACACTGGCTGGTTCATGGGGAGAAAAATTACCTGCTTGTTCCCATCTGCTTTCTCATGCCTCCTCAGCTGCAAACCCTCAGTGCTGGAGAAGCCCTCCCCACCCGGGGGGAAGCTGAGGCACAGCTGAGCTGTGTGTTAGCCAGGCAGGATGGGCCACTGAGCAGGCAGGACTGTGGGCAGTCTGTGTGCTGTGGGCAGGAGGGAGCTCCCTTCCCCATCTCCATCCCCTCTTCTTCCCCATCCCCATCCCC
>NW_010335009.1:0-8792 GCF_000700745.2 Antrostomus carolinensis
GGTTGGTCAAACAGGATCTGCCCCTCCTAAAACCATGTTATGCTTTTCCATTTTCTACTTCTTAATTAAACCCAACTCTTCCTTATAATCAAATTTTGATTATATTATCAGAGTACTTGCAACAATGTGTTAACTTTTCATGCACTCCTCCCAACACACAGAGAAAGGCTCATGGTGGCATGGCCAAATTGACATGTATGCTGTTACATATTGAAACACAGAGAAAGGGTTAACTTAGAGAAGTAAAGCAGTTCTAAACACAGGAAAGAGTTTCCTGGTAAATAAAAAATTAGAATTAGAGGTAACTGGTTAACAAATTCTGTACAGTATAAGTGTTAAGTTTTCAGTTTCTGTATTAGTATGCTTATGCACAGACTGATGCACTCACTGAATAAGTACATGGATGATCATTACAAAGCATTCAGCACTGTGAAGGTCCTGCAGTCTGAGCCGTAGGTTTTGTAGTGGAGACACGAGAAGTGATAAGCATCCTTCAGCTGATTATTCAAGATGTCCAGCCGTAAAAAATAACTGGACATATTTTTCTTTCCCAACAGTAAAAATCAATTCTAGCATCCTTCTTTTAAAATTACGGAGGAAATTAAACAGATGCTCAGTTACCTGTCTGCATTGCACTGTCAGTGCTTGCTACTCCAGTTACTTACAGTCAGTTTGATTCAAAAGCATGTATTTAGAAGAAGTTTTCAGGGTTATTGCAAAGCAAGAAGCAGGAAATCCAGTTGTAGCTGTGATAAGTATTTTGTATACCAGGAAGCTGTGAGTGAGTCAACTGTAGGAAAGAGATAAAGGTGGCATATCTTATTTCAACAGCCTCATATCCTGCACTGCATACTTGCATGTCACTTTCACTTTCACTTCTCAAATCCTTCTCTCAGTCTCTCCTGAGAAAAGCAAGTTTACAAGCAGCATTCTCTATGTTGGAAAGACTTTTCTGCTATTCCTAACTGTCCCATGCACACTTTAATGGAAGAGTTTGTGTGCTTGAATGCTTGTTTCTTTCTCCTGTTTTGTCTTCTAGCATATTAGACTCCCTTGACCTCTTGATATACCTCCCCACCCCGTGGGAATTGCACAGCGAGTAACAGTAAGGAAATACTGTGTCCAGCTGGAGCATTATTGTCATTAGATCAAGTGGAGGAGGGCACACCCGAAGTGCTTCAAATACAGGAAAGGTCACTGTTTCCTCAGATAAGGGTACTCTTCCTTCCCACATAAAAGAAGCACCCTCATTTGAACCCCATTAAAAAAAAACATTTACCTCAATTCTCATGTTCAATTATTTTGAAAAAAAAAAAAAAAAAAAAAAAAAAAAAAAGAAAAAAGTGCCTCTTCAAAGGAGAGTAAAACATGGAAGTACCAGGCAGTAGCTCTGCTTGTTGATTCTGGGGAACAGATCATAACAGAAGGTGAAGGGAGTGCTCAAGTGGGAGAACTAATAGCTTTCTGGAGTGTGATAATGAAAGAAGCAAGCAGTAAAAATTTTAAAATTTTAAAATTCACAGTCGTTAAATTGTTCCTACATTTTAACCTGGTTCAAATGAGCCCAAAAACTGTCAATTGATCCTTCCCCTCAGACATCACAACAAGGATGAAGAAGGATTTTTTTTAATTATAGTATTATAACCTGCCTGTTTACATTATAACATTGTTTGTTTGTTGTGGTTTTTTATGTTTGTCTCAGGTAAAATAAATGTTTTGGAAATTTGTCTGGTTTTTACCTATTGTTTAACAAATCTCAATTAGATAAGCGTGGAGCAAAACCTAGCATGGGAACTAATTCAAGGGTTTGTGTATATTTGGAACCATACTAACCAAGGCGTTTGTGTTTAAATTCACGAGTCTTCAGGACAAGGTATTAGCTTTTCTGTCATTAACCTTAATTTCTCCAGATTGTTAGAGAACAGGCTAAATATGAAACCTTTGCATTACCCCACACAGCCAGTCCTGCTAGTTCTCCCAACTGTAGGGGAGGTACCTCTAACCCTTAAGACCCCACTAAATGTTTACTTGTGGGTGGCTACTGATGCCCATGGGAAAGAACATAGAATCGATACCACATGGATTGTCCCCCCTTCTAACTACTGACTCAAAAGAGGCAGAATCTTTCTATTTCTTTTAATGGGTTTAATCAAGAAAAATAACTTCCCCAGAACTGGAAGATGACACCTTCCTCAGAACCTCTTCTTATTTTTGCATTATAGCTGTAGCAAGCCAAGGACTCATGTTTCCAATGGTAGAATGGGTAATTCTTGTTGTGCTAGTATTATTTAGCATATTCTTCTGGTGTACTAGAGAAAGATGGTGTGGGAGAAGCTTGTAGTCTTATGCTGTGGCTGTGGAAAGTTGTTGCAACTAACCAGGGTTGAAAGCCAAAATGCCCCCAACTTGGCCTGGAAACTTGTGCAAGGTTTTATTAGAATGTGGGGGTATCAGGACAAGGGACTTTTTGTTATCTTACCCAGACCTGCCGAGAAAGGTTTAAGATTCTTTATGTACCCCATAAATTCATCATTCATTTTCAATATGGCAAACGCCACCTCCCCAAGATACATGCCCACTGGATGGATGACTGAAACAGGGTGTCTTGAATGGACATAGACTTAAAAAAAATAACCTTAACCACTATTACTATAAACAGAGATATGAGATTGTATAATGACAAATGTGACTACTCCTGAAACAAACATTTCTCTCCTTTCTCTGATTGATGAAACAAATCCTTTGATTAAAGATTTCCTGGGAGAATTCACTGTCATTAATATAACTTTTGAGCCTGTTGATTGACAAGCCCTTGCTTCAGGTACCCCTCGATGCCTTGTTTGACCTCTTAGCAGAGCCTGACTATTTTGAAGAAAATTATTCCATTCACTAGGATCTTGAATGGTGTGTTTTACTTCCAAACAAGACCCTAGTTTCTGTGTGGAATAGAAGAAACTTGATGTGAGCCTGGACAACATCTACCCCAATAGCTCTTTTCAGAGACAGTGTGGAGTGCCCTATACTCATTGTCCCATACAAGGAATATCCATGAACACCAAGACTATTGTCACCATTTTAAACCATAGAGATCAATATACATGCAGAAATAGCATATATTCAGCTCCTTTGGGACTGGCACAGGGATGTTTCTGTTGGGAAATTCTATACTTATTTGACATTGGAGTATCACACTGGATTAAGATGTGGATTAGATACTCCTTGTGCCCAGCTCATGTTGTTAATTTCTATTACCACAGATTCACAGGGGTTGGAAGGGACCTCAGGAGATCATCTAGTCCAATGCCCCTGCCAAAGCAGGTTCCCTACAACAGGTTGCACAGGAAAGCGTTCAGGGAGGTTATGAACATCTCCAGAGATGGAGACTCCACACCCTCTCTGGGCAGCCTGTCCCAGTGCTCCAACACCCTTACAGCGAAGAAGTTTTTTCTTAAGTTTGTCTGGAACTTCCAATGTTCCAGTTTGTGCCCACTGCCCCTTGTCCTGTCACTGGGCAGCACTGAAAAAAGCCTGGCCCCATCCATTTGGTGCCCGCCCTTCAGGTATTTATAGACATTGATAAGATCCCCTCTCAGTCTTCTCTTCTCCAAGCTGAAGAGATCCAACTCTCTCAGCCTCTCCTCATACAGGAGATGCTCCAGGCTCCCAATCATCCTTGTGGCCCTCTGCTGGGCTCTCTTCAGAAGATCCCTGTCCCTCTTGAACTGAGGAGCCCAGAACTGGACACAATATTCCAGATGTGGCCTCACCAGCGCAGAGTAGAGGGGGAGGAGGACCTCCTTCGAACTGCTGGCCACACTCTTTTTAATGTACCCCAGGAGACCATTGGCCTTCCTGGCCACAAGGGCACACTGCTGGGTCATGGCCAGCCTGATGTCCACCAGGACACCCAGATCCTTTTCCTCAGAGCTCCTTTCCAGCAGGTTAGCCCCTAACCTGTACTGGTGCTTGCAGTTATTCCTCCCCACGTGAAGGACTCTGCACTTGCTCTTGTTGAACCTCATCAGGTTCCTTTCCACCCAACTCCTGGTGTGTCCAGGTCTCATTGACAGAATGTTCTGTTAATTTTTGAGAATACCGTTACCCCATCTGTAACTTAAAAATGTCACCAGTTTGTCTTAGAAAATATCACTTGGCAAGTGCATCTCTTGAGCAATTGGATAAGATATGGTTTTGGAGAATTGAATTTAAAAGTCCAGCAGTTCCCTATGTGAGAATTACTGCCCTAGAAGATGACTTCAACTGCAAAGCTTAAAACCACAGGGTGATGTATCGACCTGCTGACAGCATCCTCACTAGAAAATGAAGATAGAACCAACAACACAAATATTTGAGCTACAGGGTAGTGTAAGAGACAGAAAATGAGTGTTTTGCCTCAAACATTTTGTTATAAAAAGACAAATTGTCTCAATGGATGAACAACCTTGTTAATCAAACGATGAGATGCCTTGCTGATAATTGGAGATGAGCTCACATCTTCCAGGTGTCCAATGGGAGAAGCTGCAGGATGTTCCAAGGACACCTCACCAACTCCCTTCATCTAAGGCCTCACTCCCTTGCTGATAAGGAAGTCCAAGGGGCCCACAAAGTAACCAAATGGCTGCTGCACGTGCAAAAAGATGGTTACTACCCCCACTTCTAATGCAAAATAACATTACATCACCTGACGCTCTATATGCTAACTGGAAAGTTGAGACCTGAGAACTTTTGTCTATTAAAAGGTGAATTAACAATGGGAGTGTGTGTGTGTGCACCCACCACCCAAGTATCCTAGAATAACTGGATTGAACTTCACTGGAACCAAAGAGTGATGATCCTCCAGAAACTTTCCTGTCTCTCTCCTTTTTCTCCTTTCCCTTTTCCAGTTTTCCTTTTTCTTTCCCAGCTTCACTATATCCCTGGCACATAAGAGTAGCATCATTATAAGTTTTAGCATTGTTAAGTGATCACTAGTTCTTAGGGGTGTTATAAGTTTTTTGTATTGCCAAATGATTGCAAGTTTTGCTAGTTATTGTTTAGCTTGCTGTAGATGATTGACATTGCTGGTGTTCACTAAGTCGTTGCAAGTTTTACTTTGTCAGTAAGTGTCAGTAGTGTATAAGTTTCCTTTGCAAAGTCATTCCAAGTCATTTCTATTGTGAGGAATTTTTGTTGCCAAGTCATTTACCATTGGTGGGATATTTTTACTGGATATTTGCCATCTGCCACAAATGTGTTGAACTTTTTGATACCTCCATTTGTAATATTGTTAGTTATAATTTTTTTTACTGCTCTATGTAATTGTTATGTATGGTATCATATCAGACAGATGAAGCAAACATATCGGGCTCTTCCAAAGGGGTCGTAATGTTCACTCATAAGTCAAAGAACTGATTGAAATACAAAGGCTTAAATTATAAGCCTTACATTAGAGTTGACTTCTGAGTGAACTTCCCAACCTGTACCATAGCAGCATGAAATGTGCCTGTGAGATTCTTTCCCCAACCTGTATAACATTAGCATGAAATACAACTGTGAGACTTTTCCTCCTACAATCCAAAGCCAGGTGCACAACACCAAAATAGCAGCTTCTCAGACATATCTTGGATCCTGGCCAAATCCAAGATGCACCCGTGTGAAGTGAAACACCCACCAGATGTTCCTATGTCTTTCTGTCTGTGTAATGTGTTTGTTAGATTGTATAAAAGCAGGACCCTCTCACAGCAAAGATGGAGACCCCACCTATGAGTGGATGCACTACGTAAAACTTCTGATTTGCTGCAAAAAGGTTCTCCAAATTCTTTGCTGTGAGAGGGGCTCCCCAGCTGATGTACAGGATCTGGATGGTGACAAGTATCTGGGCAATTGGTGATGTATCTTTCTTAATCACTATGCTTTCTCTTTCGTAGTAATGATTATGCGCATTACCCTGTTTAACTCTGTACCTTGCTTATTCTTCTTTCCCCCCCCCCGCCCCCCGTTTTAAATGAGAGTAAAATAAGTTTCTTTCTGGTATTAAGTTGGTGTCTGTGTCCTTTTTGCTAACCCCGTCAATTGGCAAAACACCCTTCTACATATTTTGCTCAACTAATAAAACTGTAGCTTACAGGATTCTATAGTAACATGGAGGTAGTTACAGTCCACAGAACACAGATTTCTTACTCATGCTGGATAATACTATGTTACGTCTTCTGAAATCCGAGCAGCAATTGATATGCTGTTTCTTCAGGCCCTGGAATAGACAGTGCCTGAAGCAAAACATCTGGACAGTGTGGATTTTACTCAGAAAACATCACATTTACCTTACTCACCTTTAGGTAACCTCTGAGATACCTACGTGGAGAGTAACCCAAAGCTTTTTTCTAAGTCTGCCTTCTAGGTGGACCTCCACAAGTTACTTCTCCCTTGCTGTCTCAGACAGAACCATGTCAGCAACACAGCATTTCTCTCTCCCTTGAATACTTGGGCTCCTGATCTAATGGGATGCCAGAGGTTTGAGTATCTAAAGTCACTTGGCATAAATTGCAAACATTTCTCCTTGATGGCCAATGGGAGGCAAGGTGAATTCTATTCTCAGCTAATATCTGGATCATCATGGTACTTCCCGGCTTCAGTTTTCATGCCGTTGCTGTCCAGAATAGCTGCATGTTGGCTCTGTTACCTCTGTCTCTAGCTAGACCTTCCAAGTGCTTTCCATGAATCTTTGCCTTAGCCCATCACATAAATAGAGTGTCACTGTTATTCTAGGCTCTGTCTTTTTTGGAAATCTCTGGGGTGAAAAAGTATGTGAGGAGACAGGGTGAGGGTGGGGTGGTTGCTTTCATTTTAAATATAAGCCATCATGCTTATGTAAAAATAGTTTGAAACCCGGCACTTCAGTAAACACCTGTGAGTAGATGAATAAAAGTCTTCATTTGGAAATGAATCTTGATCTACATGTCTAAATAAAGGTGAGATGAACTCCACCCCAAAATCCTGTAGCAGATTTGGCAAGACTGGCATCGTTTGCATCCAGTACAGGTGACAAGGCCAGACTACTCTGAGCAATACCCAAACCTGAGAGCCTGAGGTGCACTGAGGTCCCTAGAATCAGCTGATTCCCTAGAACCTTGATCTCAAGTGGAGTCCAAAATACAAGCAGACTTAATGAACAGGGACCTGAGGCCCAGAGAGAAGGTCCAATCTGTGTGGGCGTAGCATAGCAGATGCCTCAGAACTCCAATCTGTGTGAGCACAGCGCAGCAGATGCCTCAGAAGTAGGACACAGGAGGGGAGAGCTTCACAGCCATAATATTTCAGCTATGTGTGAGTAGGTTAAACACTTAGGGCATGCACCAGTTCTCCAGTGCCTGAAACACCACTTAAGTATATTTTAGTTAGTTTGCTGCGAGGATTTCCATGAATCTAATCTGGAGGTGCAAGAGCAGTCCATCCCCATGTGCCAAAAAACAAGCCGGTAAGGAAGAAAACCAGCCTGGCTGAACAAAGACCTTTGGGTAGATCTCAGAAAAAAGAGGGAAGTATATGAGTTTTGGAAGAAGGGGCAGGTCTCTCAGGAGGACTACAAGGATGAAATGAGGACTTGCAGATAAAATATAAGAAGGGCTAAAGCCCAATTAGAACTTAATTTGGCCAACTCTGTGAAAGACATCAAAAAATGGTTCTATAAATATATTAACAACAAAAGGAGAGCCAAGGAGAATCTACATCCTTTACTGGATGCAGAGAGAACAATAGCGACAAGGGATGAGGATAAGGCTGAGGTACTTAATGCCTTCTTTGCCTCAGTCTTTAGTAGTAAGGCCAGCTGCTCTCTGGTTATCCAGCCCCCTGAGCCAGAAGCCAGGGATGGGGAGCAGAACAAAGCTCCCATGATCCAGGAGGTAACAGTTAGAGACCTGCTCAGCCAACTGGACAAGTCTGGGGCTGGATGGGGTCAACCTGAGGATATTGAGGGAGCTGGCAGAGGTGCTCACCAAACCCCTTTCCATCATCTATCAACAAACCTGGATGACTGGGGAGGTTCCACTTGACTGGAGGGTGGCAAATGGTATGTCCATTTACAGGAAGGGCCAGAGAGAGGATCCAGGGAACTACAGGCCTGTCAGTCTGACCCCAGTGCCGGGGAAGGTCATGGAGCAAATCATCTTGAGTGCTATCACACAGCACACACAGGCCAACCAGGTGATCAGGCCCAGTCAACATGGGTTTATGAAAGGCAGGTCCTGCCTGACTAACCTGATCTCCTTCTATGACAAGGTGACCCACTTAGTGGGTGAGGGAAAGGCTGTGGATGTGGTGTACCTGGACTTCAGTAAAGCCTTTGACACCATTTCCCATGGCATTCTGCTTGAGAAACTCTCTGTCCATGGCCTGGACGGGCAAACTCTCTGCTAGGTTAAAAACTGGCTGGGTGGCCGGGCCCAAAGAGTGGTGGCAAATGAGGTTAAATCCAGCTGGAGGCTGATCACAAGTGGTGTTCCCTGGGGCTCAGTGTTGGGGCAAGTCCAGTTTAACATCTTTATCAATGACCTGGATGAGGGGATTGAGTGCACCCTCAGTAAATTTGTGGATGACACCAAGCTGGGTGGAAGTGTTGATCTGCTTGAGGGTAGGAAGGCTCTACAGAGGGACCTGGACAGGTTGGATCAATGGGCAGCAACCAGCTGTATGAGGTGCAACAAGACCAAGTGCTGGGTCCTGCACTTGGGTCACAAAAACCCCATGCAATGCTACAGGTTTGGGGAGGAGTGGCTGGAAAGCTGCCTGGTGGAAAAGGACCTGGGGGTGTTGGT
>NW_010335009.1:8976-9943 GCF_000700745.2 Antrostomus carolinensis
ATCATATCATATCATATCATATCATATCATATCATATCATATCATATCATATCATATCATATCATATCATATCATATCATATCATATCATATCATATCATATCATATCATATCATATCATATCATATCATATCATATCATATCATATCATATCATATCATATCATATCATATCATATCATATCATATCATATCATATCATATCATATCATATCATATCATATCATATCATATCATATCATATCATATCATATCATATCATATCATATCATATCATATCATATCATATCATATCATATCATATCATATCATATCATATCATATCATATCATATCATATCATATCATATCATATCATATCATATCATATCATATCATATCATATCATATCATATCATATCATATCATATCATATCATATCATATCATATCATATCATATCATATCATATCATATCATATCATATCATATCATATCATATCATATCATATCATATCATATCATATCATATCATATCATGCAGAGGGATATATTGGAGAGGTCAAGACTGCCTGGGCTGCAGTGATCATGCCCTGGTGGATTTCACAGTTGTGAGTGGTATAGGCCAAGCAAAAAGTAGAGTCAAAGAGTCTAAAACTTAGAAAAAAGAACTTTCAGATGTTTAAGGAACTGGTGGATGGGACCTTCTGGGAAACTGTTCTCATGGATAAAAGACCAGAACAGGGATGGCAGCTACTTAAAGACATTTTTCTTAGAGTACAAGAACTATCGATTTCCATGTGTGAGAATTCAGGCAAGGAAGGCAGGAGGCCTGCGTGGCTTAATAAAGACTTCCAGGTCAAAGTGAAACACAAGAGGAAAATGCACCGCCCGGGGAAGTAGGGACACATATCCCGGGAAGAATATAGGGAAACTTCCTGAAACTTGAATGTGTAAATGTGGAAAGCTAAGGCACAGCTGGAGATGAATTT
>NW_010335010.1:0-6222 GCF_000700745.2 Antrostomus carolinensis
CTCAGGGTGCCCTCCATCCCCTCGGCCAGATCATTGATAAATAGATTTCTAACAATCTGCTGGAAATAAAGCATCTCAAGAATTAACTGCTGCAGTTGAACACCTGGCTCAGCTCCTCCTCATCACAACACCCACAAACACTCATGTTTTCCAGCAAAAGGATCAATTCATCAAAAGGATCATCACTCAATGATGAACACTCAGGGTATGGTTTGCATTTTATTTTTTCTTAAAACAACTTTCTGGATCTGACAGCACTCACTAACATTCTTTTGACCCTGCTCCAACTTATATTTTTAAAAAAAAAAAGGAAAAAAAAGCTTCTTTCTTTACTAAATAGCAAAAGCAAAACCACATTTTGTCATCTATAACCTTGGTATTATTGCTAGATCAGTTCTACCCAATGCCAATTTTCTTGCACAGAAGTTATTGCACATATTTTGGTTGCTATTATAACTGTATAAACCCAAAAATCAATCATTAAACTGAACTACGCCTTTGGGCAAACACCAATGACCATGACCTGATTACACTCCACAGAGGACAGTCTAAACCAGGAACGCATCTATATTTCTCAAAGCAGAATAAAACCATACATAAAGTTGATCAAGGAAAAAGCACAGACTGGAAAATATAAACAGAATCTTATTTTAAGGAGCACTTTGATAATGAAATCCTAGTTTTTTTACCATCAACGATGGACAACTTTGGCTAAAATCTGCTTCATTTTGATCACCAAAGGAAGGCAACATTTAAAAAAAAAATTAAATGGAAAAAATCTAAATTAGAAATTATGAAAACCCTCATCTTCTACTATATAATTTCCATTAACAGCCTTAGAGTTTTTAGATAAACTCAAGTAGCAGGCAGGATATTTTATGGAATGACAATATAGAAAAGAGCAAGCAAGAGGCAGATAACCACATGCTGAGTTAGTCTGGATGATTCCATCCAGACTTTGCATTCAGTTAAACACCACAGATAAGATACCAGCTAATGAGATGAAACACATCTGGATAATTTAATAAGGCCTAAAGGATATATAGATAATTAACACAAAACACTTCAAAAAAGGTCCTGTCAAACCAATCTAATCTCATTCCTTGAGACCACAATTTTAATTGGGAAAATTGTACGGACAGACCAGATTTAGTTTTGTATAAAGGCAAGAGGATTAATATGTTACTTTAATATCTAAAGAGATGTTATTTCTTCTCATGCCAGTGGGGAGCCAAATGTTGGAACACTTTTGTCTGCGTTATGCTGAAAACCTGGAGAATGATAAAGCTACTGGGAAAACGGTCTATAACAACAGTCAAAGACTTTGATCTTTTTCTGAAACACAGAGAAGTCATCTTGTGTAAACATAAAAGTCGTTTTTACAGGGAGGGGGGAAAACCAGAGGGAAAAAAATATTAAAAAAAAATCAAGCACTACATTCAGGGCAGTGGTGGAGTCCCCATCCCTGGAGGGATTGAAGAGTTGTGTAGACACAGTGCTGAGGGACATGGGTTAGTCATAGGGGACTGGTCAGTGTTGGGTTCATGGTTGGACTCCATGATCTTAAAGGGCTTTTCCAATCTTGGCAGTTCTGGGATTATGTGATAGCCTGTGGCTCTCATTTAGTTGAGAAAGTGATTGACATTTAATACCTGAAAAAGTGAAACCATATAATTTCATAACAAGCCACTCTACACATATTTTTAAGCAGCAAGAATGACTAAACATTGGAGCAAACCACAAGGAAGTGAGAATCTTTGTCTTTTGAACCTCAAAAGCAAGAGCAGAAGCAGATGTCCTTCTGAAAGATCATCTTTAGCCAGAAACTCACTATCCATCCCAATGCTCTGTAATGAGAAACTAAATTGTGATCAGAAGAGATCCAGGTCTCTATCAGATACATCTATGATCCAGCTGAAGTTGCATGTGCTCTACCTAAATTGAATTGTTAGTGTTTGGCTCAGAATCCCAGAATGGCCTGGATGGGAAAAGCCCTTTGAGATGATGGAGTCCAACCATGAACCCAACACTGACCAGTCCCCTATGACTAACCCATGTCCCTCAGCACTGTGTCTACACGACTCTTAAATAATGTTTGGCTCACTGCAATTCCCCTTCAGGCCCCACAACACTTCATCCTCTATCACACCCTTCCTTCCTCCTCTTCCAAAACAGGACTCCCTTCTTTTCCCATTCACGACTCCCCCGTGCATTTCCCGATCCAGACAAAACAGCTTTCACTCCTGATGGAGTTTCTCCAGCCGACCTCATCTCTCCCTCGCCCACCCAGTTCTCACTGTACTTTGGCAACGTCCCACCACCCTCGCTGGTGCAGGAGCCTCTTCCTCTGTCCATCTTGCCACTTGGAACAACCTTCCCGCATCTCTGCATCGTTGGCTCCATCTCTTTTGAAATGTCATCAGAAAACGCTTCTTTGTTTGTATCTCCATTTTGGAAGGAGAAATTAACTGAACTCATTAAAACTTATTAAGCTCTCTGGGCTACAGTTTGCATAAAAGACCACACAAAATGAGTTTTACAAGGACGTCCACATGGTCAGTTAAGACACATGGCTCTTAGAAAGTGCAGCACTTCCTCTAAACACCATTCCCTGTATTTTCCCCTAGAGCACAGCGTATGGAATGTACATCCAGCGTAATATTTCACCACAGTTAAACCACTACGGTTCTTTTGGGAAAGATGAGTTATGAATTCATGCTTTGGGACTCATGGAGCAAAGCAACCAATACGGATTATTAATTTTACATGTTTATTGGCATATTTTGCCAATGAGGTCTAGTCATTTGAAAGGACTTGAGAACATTTAACTATATTTTTATCTGATGGGAAATCTCTCAAGCTCCATTAAAATGAGTGAAAACCCTGTTTTCAAGATGCTAATATGCTGCTCATGTTTCACGCTGACTGGGTTAAACTCATGGGAAGTTCCCTCTTTGGCAACAGTAGGACTGAGATACAGTTTTCTGATGAAGCTGATGTGATTTCAGCTCCAAATTCTTCCTGCACTAGGAAAAAAACCTCCACTTCTGTTCAACCTCTTTTGTGTTTCATATGCACCAGTTTGAGTGCTCCAAGTCCTCTTCTGGAGATTTGCTTTTCCCAAGTTTTAAACTGGTTTTAGTGGTTATTCTAACTGTTACTATGGCAAAAGAAAGAGGTAATAGCATCCTCTTTCTTAAATCAAGCATGTTCAGTAATTGTATTAACCCTGAACCACATAGAGATGATCCGAGTTGGGCCTGAAGGTCATTCAGATTTATTTTTGGAAGAGGTCACCCTGGAGAGAAAAAAAGTCTGATCTACAGTCTCTGTGCCTTGGCACAGGCTCTTGTGTTGTATGGAAAGGGTTAATATTTCAGCTCTCACTAAGCTTCAAGTCAGCTCCTGATCAGCACGTAGGCCAGTCTGCACCTCTCAAGTACTGGTGCACAGCAGCTACAGCTTCTCCTACACGGTAACATTTCAAGGGTTGGGTTCTTTTTTCCCCTTTTTCTTTTGAACCTGATGATCACACGCTTGTTTATTAGGAAGACTCATTTTAATAAACTCGGCCATTCAGCGAGACCTGGCCAGGCTGGAGAGCTGGGGGCAAAGGAACCTATGGAAGTTCAACCAAGGCAAGTGTAGAGTCCTGCACCTGGGGAGGAACAACCCCAGGCACCAGGACAGGTTGGGGGTTGACCTGCTGGAAAGCAGCTCTGCAGAGAAGGACTAGGAGTGCTGGTGGACAACAGGTTCACCATGAGCCAGCAATGGGCCCTCATGGTCAAGAAGGCCAATGGCATCCTGGGGCATTCAGAAGAGTGTGGCCAGCAGGTCAAGGGAAGTTCTCCTCCTTCTCTACTGTGCCCTGGTGAGGCCACATCAGGAGTGCTGTGTCCAGCTGTGGGCTCCCCAGTTCTAGAAAGACCAGGAAGTACTGGAGAGAGTCCAGCGGAGGGCTATGAAGATGATGAGGGGCCTGGAGCATCTCTCTGCTGAGGAAAGGCTGAGAGAGCTGGGGCTGTTTAGGCTGGAGAAGAGCAGCCTGAGAGGGGACCTTATCAATGCTGATCAATATCTAAAGGGTGGGTGTCGAGAGGATGGGGCCAGACTCTTCCCAATGGTGCTCAGTGACAAGACAAGGAGCAACAGGCACAAACTGGAACACAGGACATTCCAGCTGAAGATGAAGAACAACTTCTTTACTTTGAGGGTGCCAGAGCATGGGCACAGGCTACCCAGAGAGGGTGTGGAGTCTCCTTCTCTGGAGAGATTCCAATCCCACCTGGACCCTTTCCTGGGCAACCTGGTGTGGTGAACCTGCTTTGGCAGGGGGGGTGGACTGGATGATCTCCTGAGGTCCCTTCCAACCCCACCAGTCTGGGATTCTGTGATTATATCAGAGAAAGACTTCTTATGATGAACCAACGGTGCTCCTCAAACAGAAACGTGCAGCTGGTTAGAAAGAGAGATCTCCCAAAGAGAACAAAGAGAACACTTACACGTTGGCCTCTTCGGTGGAGAAGTGGCCGTATTTTTCGCACCGGCAGCTGTGGTGACCGGCGATGCTGCCGTTGTCTTGGGAGTAGTAGGGGTGCTCCTGACAGCAGCTTTAGGGGTGGTAGATGATGCAGGCTTGGAAAGCGAGGTCCGCTTCTCTGTGGGCTTCGCATCTGCAACCTGAAAATGAACAGGCTACATGAAAACCATCTCACTGACTGTGCTCTTCAAAAGTGTTTGCCAGCAAAAAAAAGCCTGAAATACGTGGAAATTGTGTAAATTCTTAAACACACCAGCTAGGCACTGCCAAAACTATAATGAAGATTAAAAATATACCAAAGGCATGCAGAAGGGACTGGTGACAGTCAGTGCAGGGCACAGAGCATGGACCCTGCTGGAGATGAGAATTCACCCAGATCTGGCCATTTACAGCCGTGAACGAGGGTTTGATTTCTGAACAAAACGGAAGACATCACTCCACTGCCAACACTTCTGGGAGAGATTTCTTTCCTTCATGAGCAGAAATGCTTCCTAAGCTAAGAAAGCGTTTATTAAAACACAGTGGACATAAGAATTAGGTGTCTGTGGTTTGCTCCTCACTTGGAAAATTATTTCATGTCTATCCCTGGTAAGTCACTTGTTTGTCAACTGACTGAGCTCTGAGGTATTAAAATAACATGTTAATGTACGGAAAGAAATAAGATGAGATTATGATTTCATCAAAAAGAGATCCAGAATCATGCAAAAACATTAAAAAAATGAAGACTGGTTCGCAGAAAAAGTACAGATTTCTGCCTGTGCTTTCATACTCTTTTTGTTATTTTTATTGAGTTAGTTTTAAAAGACACTCCAATGCAGTTATTTAAGCTTAAGCGCGTAGTAGAAACACAAGCAATTAAATTTCAGTGGAAAGCTTCTGATATAGACTTTAACCTTCTCTTACAGATCTGAATTCTTCTTCTACATAATGAAGTTCAAATAGGGAAAAATCAGGGGACATTTCCTATTCTTAAAATGATGTGTGGATCCCCTCCTTCAGCTTTAAAATGTAACACTAAGAATCATCCACAAATCTTCTCTTATCGGGGAATTACAACTTTCCAACACTTTCAAAGCCCACCTGTGTATTATCAGTTATCTCTCCACAGTTTTTATAATCAGAGGCAAATACTGAAGTGTTCACACTGATTTTTTTTTAACCCTCAACATTAATATCAAAGCTCTCCATTCAGTTCTCCCATGCTCTTGGCTGGATTTAAGAGCTACCCATTGTTTGTAGTCTATCTAGATTTAAAAAATTCTCCTCCTTTAGTAACAGAAAGAAAATAAAGAAGGATCTTGTGTTACTTCATGACAGTTCACAAGGACAATTCATAGCCAGCAGCCCAAGGAAAGCCTGGGCGAGCTGTGTGCTCTCCTGCCCAGGAACAGTACACCAGTATGAATTGACTGATGGGTCAGTATTGTCATCTACCTGGACTTGTGCAAGGCATTTGCCACTGTCCCACATGACATCCTGGTCTCTAAATTGGAGAGACATGGACTAGATGGATGGACTCCACTCAGTGGATAAGGAACTGGCTGGATGGTCAGACTGAGAAATTAGTAGTGGACAGGTATGGCTGGACTGGATGATCTCAAAGGTCTTTTCCAACCAAACAGTTCTATGAAGCTATGATAGAATGTTTAATCATCAAATGTTGTGAGCTGGGAGGGACC
>NW_010335011.1:0-3665 GCF_000700745.2 Antrostomus carolinensis
AGCCCAGGACACGGTTATTTGCCTTCTGGGCCTTCATCCTCTGCATGGCCAAAGGGTGCGGGCAAAGGAGATTACCATGGTCATGCATAGACTGAGGATGGAGCCAGGATTAGAATGAACATTACTGCCTCTCATCTCTGGTTGCACAGCTGTCCTTTCCTTGGCTCCAGCTTTACTCTTTGCTTGGGGTTGAGGTTTAGATGCTTTAAACACTCAAATGACAAATTTGAGTGACAGAGAGAAGACCTGGACGCAATCTGCAGTGACCATTTCTCCACATGGTTCAAGCAGTGTGTAGGCAGGGTGGTTCTTATCTCTTCAGGTAAAATTCTGGAGTAAAACCAACCAAAAATGTCCTCCACCTGAGAATAAAGAGCCTTTACTACCTGGTGAAGTGCAACCAAGTTGTGTATTAGATTTTTATCAGGAATTTGTAGTGCAACATAGGAACGGGGACTCCAAAGACCAAGTGACAGGACAAGAGGAAATGGCCTCAAGTTGCCCCAAGGGCAGTTGAGATGGGATGTGAGGAAGAATTTCTTTGCTGAAAGGGTTCTGAGGCATTGGAAGGGGTTGGCCAGGGCAGTGGTGGAGTCCCCATCCCTGGAGGGATTGAAGAGTCGTGTAGACAGAGTGCTGAGGGCCATGGGTTAGTCGGGGACTTGTCAGTGTTGGGTTCATGATGGGACTTGATGATCTTAAAGGTCTTTTCCAATCGAGGGGATTCTGTGATTCTGTGTTTCAGCGCTGGCCTGGGAGAGCAGCTGTCAGTGCCACCACTCTGTGTGGGTCTGCTCATCTCCCATCACCCCACTCTCATGTTCAATTAACCCCTGGAAAATGAACGAGGGACATTCTGAACTGCTCATTTGTGGAGCTGTGTCTTAGATTTGACTCCTGGAAGGTGATTTTGACAGGCTGTGGAAATGTTTAAGCTGAAATCCGTCGTGAAAGCACCTGCTCCAGCCGTTGTCTTTTCCTCCTCTTCCTTTTTCCATCTCTCGTGTCCGTATATAACAGCAAATGCTTCCAGCAGCAGTGATGAGAATTGCCAATTAACTGCCTGTGAGAAAACAAGGGAACGCCAGCTGGGAGCAAACCACTTCTCCCTCCCCATACTCACCAGTAACCCTATCCCTCTCCCAACTTCTCCCAGCACCCCAGAGGATATACCCCACCCAATTGGGTGGATCTCTTCTGGGGGAGACCAGGGAGATGGCAAACGAGTAAGAAGGGAGACAGGGAAGAAGAGAAACTTCAACTGAAGGTTTATTCTGGTGTGCAAGAGCTATCTTTACCCTTCTTGGCTCAAGATGGGACTTCCATTTGTAAAGTCCCTACAGAAACATCCAGTTTGGCATCTGATTCACGACAGGCATGTTGGCCTTGGCTTGGCCTCCTTACCGCAGCTTCAGGAAGCTTCTCGCTCCCTTCACAGGTGCCTTTCCAATTTTAAGATTTGGTTCCAATGCGTAGAATTGATGGAATTTGGAATCGCGAGTTAATCGTCAGATGCAATTACCGTAAATTAACGAAGCATCCAGGGTCGGCACGAAGAACTGTTGGCGTCGGGGGAGCTGGAGATCAGGGCTCTTGAGGCCAACGGGGAATCGTGTGTGGTATTAAAAAAGGGATTCGATGCCTGACACCTCCCTTGGTCATTTTTGTTGTGATGATCTCACCCCAATCTTCTTGTTGATTTGCCACTTGGCTCATTGGATTCCTTGTGTCTTGACCCCCCCCTCCCCCCCCCACCCTTGTCTGTCAATCTCGTGGGCTCTGAAGGGTAATTAGTTGTAGGAGCTGATGGAGGGCATGATGTTATTGCTACGGCCGTGCTCCCTTCTCCCTTTTCCCTGGATGAAGTCCCTGCTCACTCTTGGGTTGGTGACACTTGCCTTCTTGCAGATCTCCTTCAAAAATCAGAGCTTGTGGTGGGGAAAACCTCATGAGGTCGTGCCAGCAGGGCTGTGTTGGGTGCAGACATGTTCCCGTGGTGCTCAGAGCTCCTCTTGGGCTACTGAGCTTGCACATGGGTCTGCTCCATGCCCAGAGGCAGAGGAGTTTCTCCTTGGGTTCAGACCTTTATCTGTTCCGTGGTGGATGTCTCAAGGAGTGGTCTGAAGGTCTCTGCTCCCTTCCCAGTTGGCTGCTTCTGTTTTCTCTCAAGTAACCCCCGAAGATCAGCTCCTAAATCCTTCCTTTGAGTTAGAAATGTTCAAGGCCTTGGAAGTGTTGAAGGCCAGGTTGGATGAGGCTTTGAGTAACCTGGTCTAGTGGAAGGTGTCCCTGCTGCTGGCAGGGGAGTTGGAACTGGATGATCTTTAAGGTTCCTTCCAACCCAAACCATTCCGTGATTCTATGAGTTGTTTCCATCCTGCTGTACCTTCTCTCACCAATAATTTTGCAGGGCTCTCCACACTTTGGGATGCTTATGGACTAAGAGTTGGGGACAGAGTTGGGCAACATGTCCAGGCATCTCAGCTCTTACTCCCATCCTACCACCTCGATATAGTCCACCATGAGATTGACTTTGCCATCAAAAAGGATGCTCTGGAGAGACTCATTTTTAGTTTCTTCACCCTCAACGTGTCTATCACTGACCGTTCAGAGGCTGGATGTGCCGGTCTGATTTGGGTACCACCTTCTTAAATCTGGTCGCCCTTCCTCCCTGCACCAAGGCAACTCTCCCAATGCCACATATACCTGCAAATATCCCTTTTTTTTTTCCTTTTTTCTTGTTTTTCTTTTTCTTTAACTTTTTTTTTGGGCCAATTCCAAAGCTCTGAAAAAAAATGGGAAGCTCTCGGTCAGCATCCGCAGCTGTCTGCGTGCTGAGCCTGGCAGCTTGTGATGAGCTGCAGCTTGCAAGAGGCAAACAAGTGGTGAGTTTTTTATTCTTCTTTATTTATTTATTTTTTAATTCCCCTTTTACCCCAGGGAATACAACAGGGCTGGACAAATCCAGGTGTCTGATTAGCTACACTTAATTAAGAACCTGGTATTCCAGAGTGAACTTGGACTCAATGCAGTCTCAGCAGAAGGGTGGAGAGAAGGCTCAGCTCATCCCTCTGTGGGCACCATAATCCAGGCTGCCCAGCCTTTTGGGATTGCCATGTCCCTAATCTTCCCAATTTGATGAGTTTCTTTTTAATAAGCAGCAGGGAAACATAATCACAAAAAGGTTTGGGAAGTGACAAAGCACAAATTGTTGGTGGTGGCAATGGAGCAGAACGTTTCTGCGCCCTGTGGAAATCGTGGCTGGGTTGGCCACATCCCGGTTTGTGATTTGGGATAAAGTGGGGCTGTGTGTGCAAATATAGTGATTTTTATCTCCTCAAATGGCAGCAGGATAACACGGTGCTCCTTGCCAAATGCTGCATTTAAAGAGAAGCAAACATCCCCCTCCTCATCCTCGAATGATCCTCTGGCTTGCCCTCACCTCGGGATATTCAGTTACCGTCTCTGCTTGCTGTGAATCCTCTCTGCGCCGCTGCCGTCCGCCCCGTCCCCTCTCCGGGATGGGATCCTTCACCTTGGCAGCTCCTTCAGGCAGGAGCAGCTTCTCTGCATTTTATTTCTCTGCCTCATTGACTCCCCATCTGTTTTCAGTTGCTGGCTGCAAACGTACCTATTCCTTTTGGCTTTTGCCTCTTTCCCCCCCC
>NW_010335011.1:3707-3991 GCF_000700745.2 Antrostomus carolinensis
AATTGTAGCCATGTTGTTTAACTCAGCATCTTTCCAGCACTGAAACATGGAGCAGCGAGGAAGGAGGTTTGCAAAGGTGAAGGTGCTCAGTGAATAAACCCATTTTTGGGGTTAATTTGCTGGGAGATGAAAGGAAATGACCCGAAGTTGCACCAAGGGCAGTTGAGATGGGATGTGAGGAAGAATTTCTTTGCTGAAAGGGTTCTGAGGCATTGGAAGGGGTTGCCCAGGTCTGTGGTGGAGTCCCCATCCCTGGAGGGACTGAAGAGTCGTGTAGACACAGT
>NW_010335011.1:4031-4527 GCF_000700745.2 Antrostomus carolinensis
TGTTGGGTTCATGGTTGGACTCGATGATTTTAAAGGGCTTTTCCAATCCAGGCAATTCTGTGAGATGGGTTCAGCTCAAGAACCATCCTAAAATCATCATCTTTTGGATGATTTTTAGAAGTATTTGGGCTTAGCCCAGCACCACCAGCTTCCCCGACCGCTCTGGGGTAGTGAATTTAACTCCATGTGTGTCTCGCTCCAGCAAAAACAAGAATCATAAAATCACTGAATCATTGAATGTTGTGAGTTGGAACAGACCCACAAGGATCATTGAGTCAGAGAGAAAGCTGGATGAGGAGAGGGTGAAGGTGCTTGGCTTGTTCAGCCTGGAGGAGACTGAGAGGAGATCTCATGGGGGTCTAGAACTTCCTCCCAAGGGGAAGAGGAGGGGCAGGCGCTGATCTCTTCTCTCTGGCCACCAACGAATGCCAGGAGCAGAGGACATGGCAGGGAGATGTGGCAGGGGGGGGGGGGGGTGGGCCTGGGGGAAAGGGTC
>NW_010335011.1:4705-5296 GCF_000700745.2 Antrostomus carolinensis
CCTGTGCAGGGACAGGAGTTGGACTCCATGATCCTTGTGGGTCCCTTCCAACTCACAACATTCGATGAGGTCTCTGCAATGAGGTCTGCGATGAGGTCTCCTAGAATCAAGAAGGGCTACTTTCAGTATGTTCCTTAGTTTGGGATCAGCCTGAGATTTATTTCCACATCTCTTAATTGAAAAGAAAAATTCTGTAGCTCCCTACAGCCCATTCTACAAAGTTTTCTATTCACCTACACCTTCCTCCCCTCATCTTCTCAAATTCTTTTATATATAATATATTTTATAAAGCATATTCAAGCACGGGCATGCAATCTATGAAAAGAAATGGCTTTTAAAATTTTTTTTTCCTTCTTTTTTTTTCCTTTTTGGATTGAAAAAAGCAAATCCAAAGCCTGACACGCGTGGACCCTCACCGGACCCCGCGGCGATACCCTCTAGGGGGCACGATGCGGCCGCCTTTGCGATGGATTTTGCAGAGAAGAGGTTTTTTTTTTAGTTGTGTGAGTGGGTTTTTTGTTTGTTTTCTTCTTTTATTTTTTTTTCCAGTAAGGAAATGAACTGAGAGTTACAAAAAAACCCAGGAAAATA
>NW_010335011.1:5318-11144 GCF_000700745.2 Antrostomus carolinensis
AGCAGGAACAGCAGCTTGGCCAAAACTGGTGGGTTTTTACCCATTAGTGATGTTCTGTTTTAATTTGGTTTACGGTGATTTGAAGACGGAGGGGATTGTGTTTGGTTTTAATCAGTCTTAGAGTTTTAAAAATCACCCAGAAAACAACTGATTTAAACTGGCCAAAATCCAAAGGGTAACTTTTAAAAAGCCAAATATTTGTAAAGAAAAGATGTGGTTTTGGAAAAACACTCGTGTCACCGGGAGAGGGGACAAGCAGCAATTTCTCTTGCACAGGGGGATCTTAAAAAAAATCTGGTTATCCACATTTTTTTAAGATAAGCATTACACGTGTGATTTCTGAGCTGCCTTGTTGGGAATTTCACATTTTTCTTTTTTAAAACAAACTCAATTCACCCGTTTTAGCCTTAATCAAGTAGCACGTTAAACTGGACAGTGCTTGTGACCTCTTTGGTTAAACACCCGTGTCTGTCACCCCGCATCTGGGATAACTCAGGGTCTGTGGGGAGGGGCAAGAATTTAATTTAAACAGTGTGCTTTTTTTAAAAAAATATATTTTTTTCCCCCTTTTTTCTTTTTTTTCCTTCTTTTTCCCTTTTTCTTTTTTCTCCTTTTTTCCTTTTTCTTTTTCCTTTTTTCTTTTTCCTTTTCCTTTTTTCCCTTTTCTTTTTTCTTTTTCCTTTTTCCTTTTTCCTTTTTCCTTTTTCCTTTTTCCTTTTTCCTTTTTCCTTTTTCCTTTTTCCTTTTTCCTTTTTCCTTTTTCCTTTTTCCTTTTTCCTTTTTCCTTTTTCCTTTTTCCTTTTTCCTTTTTCCTTTTTCCTTTTTCCTTTTTCCTTTTTCCTTTTTCCTTTTTCCTTTTTCCTTTTTCCTTTTTTCTTTTTTCTTTTTTCTTTTTTCTTTTCCCTTTTTTCTTTTCCCTTTTTTCTTTTTTCTGTTTTCTTTTTTCTTTTTTCCCCTCTTTTTTCTTTTTCCCTTTTTCCTTTTTTTTTTTCCCCTTTTTTTTAACTATCACATATCCCAGAACTAATTTTTTTTAACTATTACATATTACTGAGCTGCTAAACACAAGAATCAGTAGCATTCATACACCGAGAAAATAACTCTCCACGTTATAAAAACCTTTTGGAGTAAATCCTGTTTTCCAGCTCTCCTGTAATTACCTCTTGCCTCGCCGTGGCTGATGAGTGCGTTCGAGATAGAGCTCGCTTTGCTTTTGTGCTCCCTCTGTGATGTTTCCTATACAATGCTGATTTCTACCCTGTTAATTGATTTTTAATACTCAATATGAGTTGACCAGTCGTTTTTATTTGGTTTTATTTTGCTTAAGGACGTGGTTTAGTTGGGGACTTGTCACTGTTGGGTTAATTATTGGGCTTGATGATCCTAAAGGGCTTTTACAATCGAGGCAATTCTGGGATTGTGTGATTATTTTAATCAATAGAATTTATATAATTTAATAAAGCCAGCACCCTGCCTTCCCACCCGCTCAGGATTGTCACTTGTCACTCTTGCCTTCTTTCCTAGACCACAATTAATTGTTTGCTGTGTTAATTGCTTTCTCAAGTAGAGAGGAGATGATGTGGCATCACCTCCAGACCCTGCGTTGAGTCTCTGATCCCATCTATACACGATCGGTCCTTGAACCCAAGAGCAGAACGATGAGGGGGAAGACTCCACCATTTAATTAAATCCATTTTTACCAATCAGTCCCTGAATCACCTCAGATTAAGACAACAAATAACTCTCTTCCTGCCAGAGATATTTAACGACTCTGACCAAGTTAACGAGCTAACAGAAGGCTGGTGATTGTTCCTGCTTGTCTCACCCCGACAAATACATTTGCCTGTGGTGTAATTGGCAGATCAGTGGCACTCAGGGTGGTGTAGATAAACCTGGACCTCTTGTTTTCTGGGTCTGTAATTACACGGTGGGTAACGAAGCTGCTGGAAACGGCTCGGATCTTTGTTATCCCTGTGAAGGTTTTGATGAAGAGTGGTTGTAGGAATGATGAGCTGGATGTAAAGGACAAGAGAAGGGGAGGATATGTAGCTCTTTCTTGATAAGGATAAAAATAGGGGATTAAAAAACAATCCATCCAAACAAACAATCTGAGAAGTATAATTTTTTGTAAGTGTGAACATTCAATTTTTATATCATAAAATTCCTTCAGCTGAAAAAAACCCCAACCCAAACCCAAACCAATCCTCATAACTCCTCCAAACCCTCACTTATCCATGACTATTTGGTTTTTTGGGGGTATTTGGGGTTTTTTTTGTTTAGGGTTTTTTTTTGTTTGTTTTTTTTTTGTTTGGTTGGTTTTTCTGTTTGTTTGGGGGTTTTTTTGGGGGGGAGTGTGTGCCCCATTTTCTCTCTTTTTTACTTGTCCACAAGGATTTTGCTCTGGAGAAGAGCACGATGAGGTACAACCACCGTGCCATAACTCTCCTTCAGCCCGACACTGCTGCGTCTGCCTCTTCCCTGACGCATCCTTCCCGACTTTTTCTGCTGGTTCAGTTTTTTTTCCAGCTAGTAATTGTTTTAGCAGATGGTGGGATAAAGTGATGCTGACCAGGAAATTACCTGTAAGCTGAGAGCGACGATGCCTTTATCTATCACAAAACACCCAAAGGCAGTTTTGGGCGCTGCTTGGCTTGTCCGAGGAGGACATGGAGTTATGGAAAGGGATGGGAAAAGCTCTCCAAGCTTTTTCCTGGGACTGGGTTTAACAGCATGAGGGGTTTTTTTGGGGGGGAAAGGGCTGTATTTGGTGATTTAAGACTGATAGATTAGTGATTTCACAGAATCACAGAATGGTTGAGGTTGGAAGGGACCTCTGAAGGTCATTGAGTCCAACCAACTCCTAGAGCACATGAACCAGGATTTTGTCCAGATGGTTTTTGAATATCTCCAGGGATGGAGATTCCACAACCTCTCTGGGCAACCTGTTCCAGTGCTCAGTCACCCTCACACTGAAGAAGTTCTTCCTTATGTTCAGGTGGAACTTCCTATGCTGCAATTTATGCCCCTTGTCCTATTGTTGGGTGCCAACGAGTGGTTTTGGTGATACATTGCAAAGCAGCGCGTGTTTCTGCAGGGTGAGAAGCTCCCGTGACTTCAGCCACCAGGAATTTGGTACAGAAGAGTGGGATCAACTTTGGGATGTGTTGTCTTGATGGCGCAAAACTCTACAGGACACGTTTTCCTTATGATTTTAGGGAGGGAGACAAAAGATGGGAGTATTCCATGTGATTAATCTCATCTCCCCTCCTCCCCTGTGCCCATTTTTAAATGATATCAGCCGGGTAAATGCTGTTTTAGGGAGGTGAGGCTTTGATCCCACTATCCCCAGCTCGGCAGAGCGCGCCACAACCGGCTACGGCGTCGGTAACGCGACACGGGCAGCGTAACCGGTAAGTAAGACACTCGCCGGCTCAGTACATTGCGATGTAATGAAGTGGAAATGAACTCCCTGCCTGGAGAGGAGAGAGAAGGAGGGGGGAGGATTAACTCCCGACAGCGACACTCGGCTGCGGAGATTGATGGGATGTGCTGACGTCGGGTACCAAACACGACCATCTCACTTTGGTGAGCAATTAATCTAAAGGTTGGGTGATCTGTCATCCTCTCTCGTTCCCTAAAAACCGGGAAATTTGTTAGCAGAGTTTAAAAAGAGCTTCCACCTTGCGGTTTTTGGCTGACTGCTCCCTCTCCTCTCTCTTTCATCCTGCGGAGAAGGAGTTGAGGTGAGGTGCAAAGGTATCTTCTAGCTCAAAGGCACCTTCAAACACCAGTGGGGCAGGACTTTGGGGGCAGCTTCAGGGCACAGAGCTTTTTTTGTGGGACCCCACATCTCTTGTCACATTAATTCAGTGACGTAAATTAGGTTGCCCAAGGAAGTAGGTTGCCCAAGGAAGCTGTAGATGTCCCCTCCCTGGAAGTGTTGAAGGCCAGGCTGGATGAGGCTTTGAGCAACCTGGTCTAGTGAAAGGTGTCCCTGCTGATGGCAGGGGGCTTGGAACTGGATGATCTTTAAGGTCCCTTCCAACCCAAACCATTCTACGATTCTAAATCAGTTTACTGCTGATTTTCTTTTGAAGTGTGAGGCCAAAGCAGAGAATGGATTAGGAGATTGATAATCTCCAACTTTCTACTGTTCCCCTTGTTCCTTTTGAGATGACTGTAGGGGGTGATACAGACATTTTCTGCCTTTCCCAAAACATTTCATAGAATCATAGAACGTTGTGAGTTGGAAGGGACCCACAAGGATGATGGAGTCCAACTCCTGTCCCTGCACAGGACAATCCCAACATTCAGACCATGTCCCTGAGGGCCTTGGCCAAATGCTGCTGGAATCTTGTCAGGCTTGGTGCCATGAGCACCTCCCTGAGGAGCCTGTTCCAGTGCTCCACCACCCTCTGCCTCAAGAACCTTTTCCTCATGGCCAACCTCACCCTCCCCTGCCACATCTTCCTGCCATTTCCTCTGCTCCTGGCATTTGTTGGTGGCCAGAGAGAAGAGATCAGCGCCTGCCCCTCCTCTTCCCCTTGGGAGGAAGTTCTAGACCCCCAGGAGATCTCCTCTCAGTCTCCTCTTCTCCAGGCTGAACAAACCAAGTGCCTTCAACCTCTCCTCATACCTTTCCCCTCTAAACGCTTCACCAGTTTTGTCGCCCTAATTTCATGGACCTCTGAAGAAATACAGACAACAGATTGAAATGATGGGATGAAACATTACTGTGAGGGACCTGGAGCACAAGTGTGCTGAGTTCCCTTGTGGCTGAGGGAACTGGGGGTGTTGAGCCTGGAGAAAAGGAGGCTGAGGGGAGACCTTCTGGCTCTGTCCAAGTCCCTTGGAGGCGGGGGGGGGGGGGGGGGGGGGGGGGTGTTCACAAACAAGGACCAAGGGACAGGACAAGAGGAAACGGGCTCCAGTTGTGTCCAGGGCAGTTGAGATGGGATGTGAGGAAGAATTTCTTTGCTGAAAGGGTTCTGAGGCATTGGAAGGGGTTGCCCAGGGCAGTGGTGGAGTCCCCATCCCTGGTGGTATTTAAAAGATGGGTAGACAAGGAGCTGAGGGACATGGTTTAGAGGTGGAATTGGTAATGTTCGGTTTATGGTTGGACTCGATGATCTTAAAGGTCTTTTCCAACCACTAAGGTTCTGTGATTCTCTTCTATAAGATACCCCCCTAAACCCAAACTCAACCATCTCCTCATCCATGGAGCCACGTTCCTTACAACTACACTCACAATTTGACGTCTCTTTTTCACTCTGCACTTGCTGCAGCCCTTTACAGGGCATTTTTCCAACCATTGATTTAAAAATAGACATTTAATCTGATGGCAGGAAGGTTGGTGACTACAAAAGTGATGGCTCAACTATGTTCCCAGTACCAGGCTGGTCTGCAGGGTGAATAGTTAATGCTGTGCTGGTGAGACTGGAGGGGGATGATTTAAAAGCAACCAACCCACTGCTCCGCTTAGGACAGTAGAAGAAATGTCAAAGCAGCTTTGGAAGGAAGAAAAAAAAGGTTAGTTTGGGGGTTTTTTTAGGGTTTTTTTTTAATTTTAATTTTTTCCCCTTTCTTCTGCTGTTGATCCCTTTGTCTGGTGTAGTAAGAATCTGTTTGTCTTTCTCCATCCCAGTTTTCTTGTCTCTTAAGTGGGGAAAACACTTCTGGGAGACTGAAGAGTGATGTGAAAAAATTCCTCCAAGGTATCCTGAGGGAAGGAGAAAATATTCTCCGTTACATTCATCCCTGAATGATACAGTGAGGTGAGGTGCTTTAGGACAATAAAAGCTTTGAAAATAATGTGCAGGTAGGGAA
>NW_010335011.1:11185-13354 GCF_000700745.2 Antrostomus carolinensis
AATTAAGGAGAAGGGGAAAAAAAGGAAGAAAAAAGGGAAAATTCCAATATTACTGTTAAACTGGCAGCGCAGGGTCGGTGTGGAGGTGATACCCAACACGCGGCGTTTTGAGACCAGGGATCCTGTGATTTTTATGCTTTCTCAAGGGTTTTTTTTTGGGTAGTGCTTGTGCAAAATTAATTTGGTTTTGAGAGGGGACTGAGAGGAGAGGTGTTGGAGGATTATTGACATGGGATTCATTTGTTTTTTGGTCCCATGTTAAATTGATGCTGTTTTTTAATCTACATCTCAGCTTGGCAGGGGTTAAAGCACCTTTAAACCTCAGCTTGAGGTTTTTCTAAAGGTGTTTCCAGCAGGATTAAACCCAAACACTGAGTAAGGGTCCAAATTAACCATGTTTTATGGGTGAATCTTGGGTGGTAGAGGGCAAAGTGGGTCCCTAGAGCCTGGGACCTGCGCTGAGACAAGGACTAAAGCACTTTTAAACCTCAGCTTGAGGTTTTTCTGAGCAGATTTCTAGCAGAATTAAACCCAAACACTGAGTAAAGATCCAGATTAACCATGTTTTATTGATGAATCTTGGGTAGTAGTGGGCAAAGAGGGTCACTAGGGCCTGGGACCTGGAGTGTGACAGGGACTAAAGCACCTTTAAATCTCAGTTTGGGGTTTTTCTAAACGTGTTTCCAGCAGGATTAAGCCCAAACACTGAGTAAGGGTCCAAATTAACCATGTTTTATGGTCACATTTTAAGAGCAAAGCTTGGGTGGCAGAGGGCAAAGTGGGTCTCTAGAGCCTGGGACATGGGCTGTGGCAGGGGCTTAGCACCTTTAAACCTCAGCTTGAGATTTTTCTAAGCGTTTCCAGCAGGATTGCTTAAGCACCTTTAAACCTCAGTTTGAGATTTTTCTAAGCGTTTCCAGCAGGATTAAACCCAAACACTGAGTAAGGGTCCAAATTAACCATGTTTTATGGGTGAATCTCGGGTGGTAGAGGGCAAAAGTGGGTCCCTAGAACCTGACAGGGACTAAAGCACCTTTAAACCTCAGCTTGGGGTTTTTCTGAGCGGATTTCTAGCAGAATTAAACCCAAACACTGAGTAAGGATCCAGATTAACCGTGTTTTTTGGATGAATCTTGAGTGGTAGAGGGCAAAAGTGGGTCCCTAGAACCTGACAGGGACTAAAGCACCTTTAAACCTCAGCTTGGGGTTTTTCTGAGCGGATTTCTAGCAGAATTAAACCCAAACACTGAGTAAAGATCCAGATTAACCATGTTTTATTGATGAATCTTGGGTAGTAGTGGGCAAAGAGGGTCACTAGGGCCTGGGACCTGGAGTGTGACAGGGACTAAAGCACCTTTAAATCTCAGTTTGGGGTTTTTCTAAACGTGTTTCCAGCAGGATTAAGCCCAAACACTGAGTAAGAATCCAGATTAACCATGTTTTATGGGTGAATCCTGGGTGGTGGATGACAGAACAATCCCTAGAGTTTGGGACCTGGGCTGAGACTGGTACTGCTATTAAAAACAGGGCAGCTCAGTTGTTAGTCCAGGCTTCCTGCACACAGTTGCTACAAATCCAGAGGCACAAGTGGCATGCCATGTTCATATCCCACGTTTAACCCCCCCGCAGCACGGGGAGGATGCCTTGGCAATATTAATAGCCGTACAGTTTGTGAATTTACACGGCTGTACCGACACCCGACGCCGGCCGCTTTCCCACATGTCACCCTGCAGATGGACAGAATTATATCGGAGAGTTGTTGGGAGCTTTAAAACTCAACGTTGCTCTTTCCAGCATCAGCAGCTCTGGTGGGGAGTGAAAACTGCAGCTCTTTTGTTTACATCCCATTTTAATCCCCTCTCCTCTGCTTCGGATCGATGGGTAGTCAGGGGAATGGGTGTTAAATTGAAGCGAGGAGAGTCCTGGAGATGAAGGCATCAGTGATGTCCTCTATTTGTTTTCCACCATAGCTTGCAGCAAGTTGTCCTGACCATTCGCTGCCTCAGTTTCCCCATCTGATCAGTGATGCTGTCACCTTAATCCTGCTGAGGATACAACCAGTAACATGCTGTAAGATGCTCAGATTTTGAAAGAAGAGGAGTGTGTCAGGGTGAAAAAACAGCGACACATGTTGCAAATCATGGAATCATCAAATGTTGTGAGTTGGAA
>NW_010335012.1:0-25584 GCF_000700745.2 Antrostomus carolinensis
AGTATTTTTGTTATTGTTTGGTGTTGTTTCCCTCTTCTCTTACCATCCTAGTGTCTTGACCGGCGAGCCCCCTTTATTTTCTTGTCCCCATCCCACCAGAGTTGGGGCAGTGTGGGGAGGTGAACGAGCATCTGTGGTTAAACCACGATACACACATTAGATCATCATCTGCTCCAGCCCTTTGCATGACTTGCCTTTGCTCTTCTCCTTATGCAGGGATGAACAGGGGTGGTCCTAGAACATGGTTGTCTCCTCCAGTCTGTGGGACTCTCATGAATACGTAGGAGGTTACCCTGTCTGGAGTTCTTTGATTAGACTTCTGAGAATGAGTGTACTCCAGATACTTTCAAACACACCTGTACCTTTTTGTTTAAGGATGCAGAGGTGCCTGGAAGGGGACAACAGAACAGTGACTGTGCTGTGTGTCTCCCAGCAATGCTAGGGACTGACATGCCAGATTTTTTACTTTCACACAGGCAGCTGAAGAGGATCCATTGCTGCCAGGCAATGGCAGGAACCTACACTGAGGGCCAGAACCACAGGAAGTGGAAATGAAGATGAAAACCATGCTACTGAGATTTAGGAGTGAGCAGATGCAATATGTAGTGGGACAGGAGCGGACCCAGGATCTGCTTCAAGGATTGAGCACTGCAGTGGGGCCCTGGGCAGTACTGGTGAGTCTGCACCCTGCAGCTGGAAGCCAGGAATATCTCCTTGGGACAAATAAGCACCCTTTGTGAGAGTAGGTGTGACCACTGCTGTGATGTAAGCTGCTTGCTTCTCTTCTCATCAGTGAACAAGTGACAGTGGAAGCACATTACATAACTAAGCTAATAATCTTAGAGTCACTGTTCCTAACAAATACTTCTTAACCCTCTTACTTAAGCTTACTTACTTACAAACTTTTGTCCTTTTCCTCCAAACTCTCTTCAATTTATTATCATCCATTAAGTAAGGTGCCCAAACTAGGCAGACAACCTGCATCACCTGCATCCTCACCACAACCAAATAGAGCAGAATAATTACCTCCAATGTCTCACATATGACACTGCTATTAATAGTTCCTACAATTTGTTTTTCTTTTCTGGCAAGTGTATCTTATCTTTGACTCCTATTGGGTGTGACACAACATTGAGTCATGTTCAATTAGCTTTCCCAATCAGAATTATTTCAAGCAACCTAATCAAAAGGTAGGAGCAGTGCCTTCTAGAAAAAGCCTATTAAAAAAGGGGGGGGGGGGTTTTTAGCAAATTATTTCAGAGTACTTTATTACTTTGCCATTCTATTATTGAAGAAAAAATTGACATTCATCCACTGAGTCTGGAGAAATGGATTTTATGAAGGAGTTTCAATGTGTAAACCACCAAATCTAGCCACGGACTACTTCTGAAACTAAAAAAGAAAGCCTATTGTTTGCAAGGCTAACTTCACTGCATGAATGTGCATCCTCTCAGGCAACATATATTAATTGACAAATTAAAAATGGATGAAATTTCTGTTTTGAGTAAATTATTGAGTATGTTTAACAGGTGATTCACATATCCTAGATACTCACTGTCCTTTTAAGACAAGTAAATACATGTGGACAAATTTTCAAATGAAACTATCAAATCTGCTGAGCTGTAGTGAACATCTCAATATATATATGCAATATATGTATTTAAAGAAGATTAACAGCATATTCACATATTCACAACATATTAACAGAGCTTGCATTCACAGAGTTTTATAGGAGGTAAAGGTAGAGGTTGGGAAAGATGGTCCAAATTGTTTAAAGTCTTCTCTAGCTGAGTTGCTAACTACGGTAGATGTTCCCTTTATCCTCTCCTTTGCCACAGTCACACTTATACTGCAATAGTATTTATTGAAGACAGATGAAGAAAAGGGGAAGATTGTCTACACAAATGAATAAATAACAACCCTGAAACTGTAGAAGTTAAAATGCAGAAAAGAGTCAGAAGAATCAATATTTAATTAACACCTCTATAATACGTATAGTGTAAGATAAGCTTCCGATGCACATTAGCTACCAATGCAAATTTATCTGTTGGGTTAGTGTAAAAGCTTCACCTAAGGAACCTAGGCTGAGTAAGATGTGAATAGTGTGAAGAAGAGGATAAAAAGCAGATTAAAGTGAGGGGAAATCTTGTGTTTGCAGCTCTAGAAAGTAAGCCACATGAATTACTTCTGAGAGAGACTTGCAGGCAAAATCTGGGTTTTGTCCTGTGTAAATTATACCTTCAAATTCTAGGTTATCTGCTGAGCAGATTAATTTACAAAATGGAACTGAAAGGGCAGCAAGAAATAGGTATTTAATGAAGAAATGCTGTTTTTTCTGTAAAGATTTACTGGAGGTTGAGTCTGTGTTATTGGCTTGTGGTGTTGTCTGGGATAGTTGCATTAGGCTTTGTGTTTTAAGCACTAGAAATCACTAGGTGCGATTTTCTTAATTATAAGTATTGCTATTATTTTATTATTGGAAAAATCTGGTTATATAACCCCAGTGGGATGATATATATCACCACTTGCCAAATCAAAAGAAAAATACACAGCTTTACACAATATGCTACCAGACTAATTGATATACACAATACACTCCCAAAGCTAATTGAAGTTAATGGAAACATTGCTAATTATTTTATTGTTTAGTGGAGAAGTCACACATAAAATAGCTAGCAAAACAAGAAAATGTAAATGGTTATTCTCTTGCAGCTACATATGAGGTTTGGGCATATATGCTGTCACACCTAAAGATTTGGTGAACCAGTGCCCCCAGACCTGCTTGCATTTCCCAAAACCTGAAGGAAGCTGGTTGTTTTGCTTTGCGAAAGGTCAGGTTGGTACATAGTATTTGCACACTAGTTTCTATCTTAAGAGCAGAAAATAATTTTTGCTTCAATTTTGGCTTTGAATTAAGGCTGAATATAGACACGCTCCTAGCTGTTACTGTGGTTGTTACTTTTACAATGGTAAACTTGCACCTGTCTTCATTTTCTAAGCTCATTTTTCCACGCATCTCTCAAAGGTGCACATGCATTTTTACTCAGTCCAAACAGAATCATTCCTCCAGAATTTTCTCAATCTTTTCTCACACAAAAAGTGTAATGGAAGGATAAACAAACCAGGCATATACAAGGTAAGGTAGTTCAAAAATATCACCAGAGGGGAAAAAAAAATATTTTTGACATTAGATCCTAATTTTGATATTTTCATTACCAGAAGGGTTACATAATCTATCTTGTCTTGACATATTGTGGAGCAGTCCTGTATTCTTGCAGGTTCAAGTTCAGTGCTAGGACAATGCGACGATAGTAACCTTTCAGAGTTTAAATTCCTTTAAGGCAATAAATATTTATTTTTTTCTCCAGAATAGTTTCACTTTCCCCTTTTCACATTGTGGTTGTTAACCAAGCACCTTTGAGAAGTCCCCATTGCCTACTGCTCTTTCTGCAGTTTCTTATTTGCTGCTGACAGTGACTTCTTTGTTTCTTAGCTGACTTTTGGCTGGGTCATTTTCTGAAATTTGTTATTCTATTGTTTAATAGTTGCTTTCCTTGTAATCCAAAATCTTTGTGCTACAGTTTCCTCTGCAATAAGTGATTACCATATTGCATTCATGTAGTTCATTGTCCTTGCTTAATTTTTTTTTCCTCAATGAGAAAACAATAAAAATGAGGTGTTTCCTCCTTTAATGGAAGTTCACATCTCTATGCAATCTCCTTCCTACTATGAGTTGGAACCTAAAGAGAATTGCATAGAAAAATATCAAACCTATCAGCATGAGGAACTCCAGCATTGAGTCATTCAGCAGTCAGTTCAAATATTCAGATAATTCATCCTCAAACATTCTCAACTGCTGCTGCTGCCCTTACTGCACCTTTTAATGCTAGTTAGAACTGGCAGCTAAGAGCAGCCAGAAGAGCAAAAAAAAATATATCTGTGTCATCATCTGTACTTAGGGCAAAATGTAAAGCAAAAGGAACATGTGCTTGAGATTGGAATTTGTAACCAAGCAGATAATTCACACACAATAATTCATTAGAGTAATTCTGCCCTTGCAGCACATTGAAAAGCACAAGCTGACTGTGACATCCTTCATTGTTCATATTTTGCAAACGTAATATATATAATTATGCAGATACATTTCAACAGCACTGCTTATTTCATGATGGATGGGACTGGTCACACAAAAGCACTTTTGTTATACCAAGAGAATGAGTGCTACAAGACTTTCAGCACAAATTCTTACAGTTAAAAAAAAAAAATAAAACATGAGTATTCTCAGGTCTATCTGTATCTTTCAACCTCAAATTTCTGTAAGTGTTTGTGCCAGAAATAGTCTGTCACACCACAGTTTGTGAACTCGAGACAGTGTTCTTAGAGTGAAGTTGTTGTTACATTTTGAACAAGTTACTTTTACAGTATTTCTCTCTAGTCCCTAGTATGCAACACTCATGCTGACGTTTAGAACATTTTTTCCTGCACACAGATGAACTCACTGATGCAAAGCAACAACAACCCATTTAATATCTATGTTTTCCTGCCTTGCATGCATTGCCAACATACTGGTAATACACACCAATAAACAAGGCCAGCTTCTACAAATGAACCTGGGATGCATAAAAAAGTATCAATTAGTAGCATCCTAAGCTTTCGAAAGAAAATAAGCTTTTTAGTACTTGCCTTAAACTGTGCTCATTTACAAATTATTAGTATTATTTCAATTACATGAATGGCCTTTGCTTAAAAAATTCCCTCTACTTTTAAATAGCAAAGCTACAGGAAGATACCAGTGTTGATTGATCAGAAGTGTTTATAGCAGAGTCCAGCAGGATCTGTTATTACACTAGTCACAGAATGCAGCAGGCAATGCACTCAAGCAGTAAATACAACCCCAAACCCCTGCTGGGGAAATGAGCCCTTATGCAGAATAGCTCAGATTGTCCACTCTCAGCAACACCCTATTAGTTTTTATCATCTCTTTAGTTGTCTTACCAGTAAACTTTTAAATTTGTTGAAAAAGTATCAACTTTTTTTTTTAACATATATTGTACCTTTGATTGTACTTCGACTATTTTATGCAAAACACTGCTTCAGCATTTAAGAGTTTTAGCCCAAATGTAAAGAATTTTAAATATAACTGAAGAATTCTGATTCTGAACTGACTTAAAATACACTCATTTAAGCTATTGACTGGATTTGTGCCCCTTGGTATTAAATTGTGTTTCATTGGATTACTTGTTTATAAACATTATGTTTATAAATAGAGAAGTCTACAGTGGTTGGAAAAAGGGAAACATCACACCCACTTTTAAAAAGGGTGAAAAGGAGGATCCTGGGAACTACAATCAGTCAGCCTCACCTCCAGGCCCAATAAGATCATGGAACAGATAGTCCTGGAAGGTAGGTTGAAACACATGGAAGACAGGGAGGTGATTAGAGACAGCCGCAGGTCTTCACCAAGAGTGAATCATTCTTGACCAACCTAGTGGCCTTCTATGATAAAATGACTGCATCAGTGGACAAGGAAAGAGCTATGGATGTAATCTACCTGGAGTTCTGTAAGTCCTTTGATATAGTCCCCCACAACATTCTTGCTACTAAATTGGAGAGATAAGGATATGATAGATGGACTGTTAGATAAATAAGGAATTGGCTGGATGGCCATGTTCAAAATGTTACAATCAATGGCTCAATGTCCAAGTGGAAATCAGTAACAAGCGGTGATCTTCAAGGGTCCCTGCTGGGACCAGTATTATTTAATATCTCCATCAATGACTTAGTGGGATTGAGTACAGCCTCAACAAGTTTGCAGATGACACCAAGTTAAGTGGTGCAGTTGTTTCACTAGAAGGAAGGGATGCTATCCGGAAGGACCTTGACAGGCTTGAGAAGTGGATCCACATGAACCTCATGAAGTTCAGCAAGGCCAAATGTAAGGTCCTGCACTGGGATCAGAGCAATAAAATTGATTGATAGCTGTCTAGCAGAGAAAAACTTGGGTATACTGGTGGATGAAAAACTGGAGATGAAACAGCAATGTGTACCTGCAGCCCAGAAAGCTAACCATACCCAGGGCTGCATCAAAAGAAGTGTGGCCAGCAGGTCAAGGGGAGGTGATTCTCCCCCTCTACTCTCTGCTCTCCTGAGGCCTCACCTGGAATACAGCATCCAGCTCTGGGGTCCACAGTACAAGACAGACATGGAGCTGTTGGAGTGGGTCCAGAGCAAGGCCACAAAAATGATCTGAAACACCTCGCTTATGAAGAAGGGTTGAGACAGTTTAGATCATTCAGTCTGGAGAAAAAAAAGTTCCAGGAAAACTTCATTGTGGTCTTCCAGTACTTAAAGGGATCATATAAGAAAGATAGACCCTTTTTACCAAGGCCTGTAGTGACTGGACAGAGGGGCAGCAGTTTTAAACTGGAAGAGGTTAAGTTTAGACTGGACATAATGAAGAATTTTTTATATGAGGATGGTGATACACAGGAACAAGCTGCCCAAAGGAGTTGTGGATGCCCCATCACTGAAAGGGTTCAAGGTCAGGTTGGATGTGGCTTTGAGCAACCTGATCTAGTGAAATATGTTCTTGCCCATGGCAGAGGAGTTGGACTACATGACCTTTAAATGTCCTTTCCAAGCCAAACTCTTCTATGATTCTATGTTACATAGACAACTCCAGCCTTAAGATTTTCAAATCTGATGTATGTTGTACTATACCACAGCTAGATCTGTAATACTAATAAGACAAGAGAAATGCTCTAGAGATGATTTTCTGAGCTCTGTACAACCTATATTGGGTGCTGCAGTGCCCAGCTCAGCATTTACATCTGTTATCCCAGTAACACCTTGATAAAAATTACCAGAGGATCACAAATTTATGTATCAGCTGTCTGAACATCTTCAAATATGAAAGTGTCTAATGTTCAACTCACTGGAATGTACCACATATTTAAAAACTTAAAATAAATAATGCAGCATCCATAGGTAAAATGCTCCATTTTTAAGCCAAGCATATTTTTAGATATTAGAAGACGTTTTCAGTGTAAAATCCTCATATCCTGGCTGAAAGCAAGAGCTTGGGCAGACACATAAGATAGGAGGAAATAACAATTTCTCACAATACTGCTGTTGACTCACTTCCTAGACTTCCTTGGGAAGGTGAAGACAAACCTCCTATGTATATATTCCAGCAAGACATGTGTCTATCATCCACCCAAGTACCTGTACCTTTGCAGGGGATTGATGTTATGTGCTCTGATTAACAAGACAAGGACTAGTGCTGCTCTATGAAGGGTACCTCATCTCACAGCTTTATCTTGGAAGCAGTTTAAGAAAATGTGAGACTGGTGGGCTAGAGCACGGGCCAAAGGAGGAAGGATTAATCTATTCGTCTTCTCAGTGGTGACTACAGGCCACAGGCTGTACTTGCTGGGTTACCTGAACTAGAAAGTAACCTGTTTGTTTCACTGATGGAGGCAAAAGAGGGAGTCAGTTCACTTTGTGCCTGATGGACTCCACTGATCCAGCCTCTTATTCCAAAAATCATATCTCTGCCAGTCCCACTAAGTAAGAAAGTATGCTAAGCAGCAAAAGGTTTGAGAGAGAGACTTCTGATGGTGATGTCTTTCTCTACAAAGCTCTAGGCCTTGAATGACCATATGGCCTGGGAAATCTGTGTTCAACTATATAATCTCCTTCAGTGGGCTGTTAAACTAGCATCATTAGCCACTGTACAGAGTCTCTAGACCTCTTCCAATAGCATCTGGGGCCTCTTGCCCCCTGAATCCAGTCTGTTCTGCTGGGTCATGTGGGATAGGCTTTGACAGGTAGGAGCAGGAGAGCAAGACTTCCCTCTAACTTCGGTGAATTCTCAGGAGGTGCCCATGGGGCACCTACTAACTTGCCTCCTGTCATCAACAGCCCAATCGCAGAGTTTACCCACACTTGGTGGCCTTCTGCCCTTACATGGTCTGCATGCAGGTCAAGCTCCCCTGCAGGTGGGATTCTTTTACAGCTGCTTGAGGAGGTGAAAGTGCACAGCTTGATGAAGCAACATTCAGTACCTCTTCGCAGCACAGACCACAAGTCCATGATAAAGGTCATCTCACTGGGGCAGCTGTTATCAGTGTTGATAAACCAAGTCCTGTTCTATGCCCACTGTGTCACCAACTACTGTTTTTCAGACCAGGAGATTTTCCACCTGGTGGGTAAGGAGGTATCTGCTGTCTTCTCTCCAGCCCCTGGATCAGGAGAAGATGTTTGATGGGATGAATTGTGGCTAACTTCTCTATAACATGTTTCTGACCTCAGCCCTCCTTTGAGGACTTCCTTCAGGTGCTGGTTACTGATGCAGAAATCCCAGTCAGGTTCAGCCAGGTCATGCCTAGGCCTGTCTAGGGCATTAGACCTCTTGTTCAGCCAGAGATCCTTCTACTAGCTATCAGGCTCCTTCAGACATTATAACAAGGTTCTGACTACATCTTTCCTCCTACTTGCTTCTCTCTGTTCTCCTTGTGTGGTGCAGGAATACTGGTTCGTGTCTCTTTGGACGTCTTCAAAGTCATTCCACCAGTGCTTTATCTGTAAGCAGCTTGAGTGCTAAATAACCCTTCTTTGACTTCCTCATTTTTAATCTATTCTTTCAATATTTTTCTTCTGTTACTAATTCCTTTTTAGAACCATTATGATTCATCATTATGTGCTGTGTACTAGGTCTCCTCCTTAGCTCCTAAACTCAGGGAGAGTCTTTTGTTTCAAGCTATCCTCTTTATGAGGAAATCAGCAGTGACAATATCTAGCTTAGAGAAAAGGCATATCCAACAGTTCTGAAGAAGATCTTGCCATTAGAAACCTCTACCTGGTTGTGTTTCATGTCTACTGACAGACACATTCTCAATAAATTTTTCTGCTCTCTTTCTGAATCAAAATTTTGGAATGCCCACTGTCCTTTGACAACTAACTCCATAATTTAACAATATTTTCTATGAAAAAACTTTTGGTTTTGGTCACTGTCTGTCACTGAGTTCCTGTGCTGTGATGAGTCAACCTTGTCTAATCACCTTTTCCATACCATAGAAGATTTTGCGGACTTCTAAGCTGAAGTGGACTCACTGTTCTCCTATAGAAACTACTCAATATTTTATAATTTTATTGGGGCAAATCCAGCACTTTTTCTTTTATCTCTTATGGACCTTAGGACCCATGAAATCTGGATAAACGTAGCACCTATGATGCAGGACCAGAAAGAACCGATCTCCTATGGGGAACAAAAAATTTTGTGAATCTTCACTTGCCCAGAAAGGATCTTCTCCTTCACTCCTTCTTGCACTTGAGCAGAAGTGCAAGTGCCTGTACCCTGTCATTAATTTGGGCTGTATTTTTTCTTCTATTTTTCTCTAAAGATAGGTTCTCTCTCATTCCCCCTTTTTACATCTTTTTAGTAAAACATACAAGATAAAATTTTAAAATGTTTGTTCTGGTCAGTGGCTTTGGAAAAGAGATATGCATGGATGGCCTGGCAACTCTAGTAATTATTATGACACCATCTGTTGGTAAATATAGATTCACGCTAGATAACTGGCCAGTTGAAAAAAGATGCAGATAACCTTGTCAAGTATTAAACAGGCTGACACCAAATGGATAACCAAGGAACTAGTGGACATATAGCTGCTAGTCAAGAGATGTAATTCCTCATAATCTTGCGTTTCCTTAAGATGATTTTCAAGTTGGTTTACACCTTGGTATGTGAGAGCAAAGGTTGTTCTTTTCTTTTCAGATTTTACTTTCTCTATTTAGGATTGCTTTGGCCTACAATGATTATTTATGATAGCAATAATGCTATTGCCTAGGTCTGAGGTAACTGTTTGGTTTCTTTAAGGCAAGAGGTCCAGAGTTTTTAATTTCTGCTTAAAGGTTAGTATCGTATTCCAGAAAGCATACAGAGGAGAACACTTCATAAATCAATACTTGCATACATGAAAGAATGAGGTTAGTGACAATTTTTTAAAAACATGATGTAGTCCATGAAATCTTCTAAACCAGTAAACTTTTCTTTTTTACAGAGGCGAAGACTACAAATATTTCAGTAAAAGAGCAAAATGCTTGAATTTTCATATTGAGTTGCCATTAGCACTCCATGTCCTAGAAGAGAGCCTAATGGCCTCTTGAACACTCTAGTAATTTGAGTCCATTAGTGTAATAGGCAGGGATTAAAAGCAGAAATGAAGAGATCATTAACCATGAAAGTTAAACACATCTGTTCATATTCACTTATTAAAATGACAAATATTTCATCACTGAGAAACATAGATCTTAGTATAGATTCAATATAAAATCAGCTCAATATAATGTTCTGCCAAACTTACATATTGCTCAGAGGAGGAATTTTATAGCAGCTTCCATCTTAGATGCTGAACAAGTCCTAATACAGTTTCACCTACTGAATACTGCAAAGGAACCACACAGGTCTGCAGTGCTCCCATCATTGCTTCTGAGATGAAACCACAAATTCAAGAGTCCATTACTCTGACGCATCTTCCTACTGTGTTTAAAAGTAGGGAAAAGCTAATGTCACATGTGCACTCCCTGAAATCACAAGCTGTTTGTCCACCACATAAGACATGGATGTGCTTCTGATGTAGAGAGGTCTATTCCACTGTCCTAACCTCTGGGATCAACAGCTCATGAACTGATCTTTGCAGTTTGGTAGAAATTGTACATCCCAGCTTCTCTGAAGCCAAAAAACCCTTCACAGGAATGAAGCACCAAAAAAATGCTCTTAGTTTTGCTATACCTTGAAATTGATGTACTCAGTGCTTATGCTTTCACCTTGGGACTATACATAAATTGTTGAGGTTGTAGAAAACAATAAATTAAGGTTTTTGTAGAAAACCTGAGTGTTTGTGCTTAATCCCAAAATTGTAATCAAAGCTACAAAAGGAAAAAATAATAAAATGCTTTATCAGGTCCTCTCTAAAGCTTGTCCCTAGTCCTTCTTGTACCCAAGCTTTTGTTCCAGCATGTGTCACAGCAACTTGTACTGAGAGTCCAAGCAACATCATAGCATCACTTCACAGAACCACCTCTTTTATGATTTACTGTTTCTTAGTCATTAACCAGTCAGTCTGGTGTCTTAGTTGCTCCCTTTTCCCTTCAATCTACTACCTCGGGCTATTTACAACAGTTTGTTATCACTCTTCCTCCATCTAAGGTGAATTACCTTGTTCTTTCTTAAATTCACATATTTCCTCACTCTGTTATCTAGGAGGAACCTGTATTTAGCAAAATAAATCCTTTATTAAATAATTATTAATCAACTAATACCTAGAGAAAAAAATATTAAATAATAACAATGGATATTTCTGTTTCTTTTCCCTGTAACCTTTGGAGCTGAGCTCCATCCATCTCCCACTCCTTGGGAGTTTTAGTGAATTTAATCTTTTGTTGTAAATAGAAAAGAACACCAAACTGGAAGGGATGCATTAATTAAGAATATAAGGCTGTTAAAATCCCATGTAAACCAAATAGTTTTATAAGTCCTTAATATAACTTTAGCCCATGACCACATTAGCAAGACACCAACCTTGAGACACAGACTCAATGAAAGTTTCTGGAATCTGGAACTCTCTTATATTTTATTCCCTCACTTTTATATGCCAGCGATTTTAGGGGACTCTGTTACAGAAGGGGAAAGTCATATTCATTAAAATAAGTCTGAACACTGGTTTTATTTATTCTAATTTAAACTCTGAAGTGTTTTTCCCATTGCATCAAGTGCTTTGCAAATGTTAAAGAGTTCAATAGAAATAAAAACTGTTTATTGTACTAAGTTGAAGCCCTCAGTCCTCGATTCCTAACATCTGACCAGCTTTACTTCTCAAGCATGAAACACAGCTCATCACTCAGCTGAGCAACAAGTTCAAAGCTGGAGACCTTCTGTTATTGTCCTCTTGGGTGAACCCGGTCATTCACAGTATGGGAATTAATCTGTCCACAGTGGAGATAAATCTGCACTTCTAAAGTGACACCTCTCTCTTCATGAACTAGGTATCTGAAAAAGGGCCTCTCTCTCTCCACTGAATGCATAGGGAGCTCACAGTCACTTACTGAGGTGTAGGCATCTATGCATTAGATTTCCATGTGAATGGTGAGAGTTATCCTGACTTCCCTTCCTCAGGCAGCGGCTTTTCTTTGGAAAGAGGGAATTGCCTGGTATTGGTTTACCTGTTGATTAAAGATGCTAAGAGGGGAGTATCATCCATATTAAACAGCTAGTTTCTTCTTTCATTCTGCTAGCTGATGGAACAAGACATCACAGAATCACAGAATGGTAGGGACTGGAAGATTCCCAGCCCGGGCTGCGGGGGGTTCGCTCGGTCTCGCCGCGTGTCCTTCCCAAGCAGCGCCAGGCCCGGGGACGCTGCTGCGGGCTCTCCGTGCTCAGGCGTGGCCGCGACACGGGGCAAAGCACCCACCGCCTCCAGCCTGCGCCATGTCCCGGTGTAACCCGCTCTCGTGTGCGACCTCACACCCGGGCAATGCCGGGGTCCTGCCTCTGGGACAGAGACACATTTCTCCTGTGCGCAGCCCTCCATTTAAAGCCCCGTAAGTCTGGACAGTTTAATTATTACAAGGAACAGACTTTTAAGGCCAGACAGGACTATTAGAAGGTAACAGACTATATCCTCCTTTCCTTACATTGAGCCCAGTTACAAAGCTATAGGGCGGGAACTAACATTCCCTAAGGAAAGCCCAGCCAGCAACCTGCTACATGTTTGTCAGAGATGCCTTCAAATCGTTTGTAATAGGACAAGCTTCTATGGAAATGCATAAGCTTCTTCCCAAATTTATGATCACAGAATGGTGGGTGTTGGAAGGGACCTCAGGAGATCATCTAGTCCAACCCCCCTGCCAAAGCAGGTTCCCTACAGCAGGTTACACGGTAAAGCGTCCAGGCGGGTTCTGAACATCTCCAGAGATGGAGACTCCACAGCCTCTCTGGGCAGCCTGTCCCAGGGCTCTGGCCCCCTCATGAGCTCTGTGACACTGGTGAGCCTGAGGCTAACAGTGTAGCCACAGGGAAAAAAACCTGTATTCTACCTTAGTCCTGTAAATTAAATCCTTTTAAAATCTGCTTTGTTTCACAGCAAGACAGAGCTCAAATGGCTCAAGACAGACCACAGTCACTGGCTGCTACGTGCAAACTTAGAAGAATGCTCCCAAATAAATCAACAAATGACCTTTATTTGGTTCCAGACCAATTTGAAACCTACTGAGCAGGTCTCTCTCCTGTCACCCCAGTGGTGTAAATGACCATTGGGAAATGTAGAGGAAAAAAAGCAGAAGAATAGACATTTAAAGAATTACTTCGGAAACACGGTTAAATTTTTTAGTGGTAATGCAGCAACCTAATTTAATTGAAATCTCTGTTGAATCTAGTAACAGAAAAACCACACTGGCCAGAGATGATGCTCGTAACCACTCCAGTAGACAGATTTACACATTTCCATGCCAAACCCTGACACGCAAAACAGAGCAAGTGTTCTTTGGTATTTCTGCCTCAGCATCCCACGCAGCTCAGCGCTGCTGGCAGCAGCTGACTCGCCTGCTTGGAGCTACCCTGCAGTAGTTACCCCCAGAACAGCTGGCCAGAGACAGGAGTGAAGGCAGCAGAGAACCCAGCTGGCCCATTTAATCATACATCTGCAGGCATGATGATGCGAACAGAGGTGCCCAGTTAACAGGCCAGTGCCCTAGCCACTAATTAAGTCTCCCTTTTTAATGGGACGATACCTACGCAGGCAATAGGAACAAATTAAAATGGAACAGGACCTTCTGAATACTCCTAATTTTAGCAAAAGGCTGGATAAACAAGATCCTGCAGTAGACCCACATCTCAAGCCTGGAGATCAGAACTGTGCATTTCAGTGGAAGGCGGTTTTTTTTCACCTGGACCAGACTGTGGACTAGGTTTGCTGCAGGCACACTGTACAGAGAGTAGAAGTGGCAGCTTAGTGTGGACAGAACTGGTAAAATACCAACATTTAAGCCTGCTTTGTATCTTCCCGGAAAGACTCTGCTTTCTATTCCATACACTATTGCCTAATGATCAGGCCCAAAAGCATTTCTGGTGCAGGCAAAGTGTTTATTTGATAATTTATAAAACATCCCTGAAAGTAAAATGTTTTGTTTTGAACATGATACAGCCGATCATGTTAAAAAAAGAGAACTTTTCAAGGCGAGTGTCGTTGCTTGCTTTGACCAGGAGATGGAGAGGAAAGCGCAGCTAGAGCCTGAGCCCTGACAAAAGCCCTCACAGAGGGATTGCAGAGCAGCAGCATGAAGCCAACGTTTGCAAAAATGTGCTTTGCCAGGGGCTGAACCAACTAATAAGCACTGAGCAACTACATAGCAGCACTCAGGAGGGCAGGTAAAACCAGCATCTGGTCCATCAGTAACTGGGGGAAGGAGGGGCAGGCCATGTCCCTCTGCTAGGGGTACCCTGTACATACAGAGCCCCTTACCAGGGCTCATGCAGAACGGCCAAAAGCAGTACGGTAGCAAGCGAGACATGACACAAAGGAAACAGGATATCATGCAGTTGTTCATGGTACTCTACAACTTCAAGTCAAGCAGGGTCTCAAAACACATAAGTCTTCGAGCTGAGGAAGAAACAATCTAACACTGAAGGACACTTAAAACCAGCTCCAGGGCTGTGCCAGAGGTGGATGGAGATCAACCAGGTCCAACAGCTCATCAGCTGCCTGGGGCACAGCACTGGTGCTCTTGCCACAACAGTACCATGGTGTCTGGCTCCAGCTCTAGCATCAGACTGATTAAAGAAATATGAACTTGATTTTTCAACCATCACCTTCATTATCAGAGAGCAAGGAGAACCTTTAGCAAAAAAAACCAACAAAAGCCCAAAGCATTAGACCTCACGCTGAAAGATAACTGGACTAAGTTGCATCACATGCTGTAGGGAATTCTCCCTTTCCACTTATCAGGAGTTTTCCTGTCTTAGTTTCCAAAATGAGTGTAGATTCCTACAGGTGCCTTGATACATTGCTCCCAATTAAATCCCAAGTGATTAGAACCCTGAAAGCTTCTGATTTTCATGACTTGGACTATTATTTCTTGCTGCCTCTGCCATTTAGTGTCGAGCTATGTTACCCACAGATTCTATGGCTGAAACTATGGTATGTCTCACACTGCAGGGATCTAAATGTGACCTTTGCATCTCAGACCTGCCTCTAAACATGAGAAATGGTTGTTAACCATCAAACCACACAGCACTGAAGCAGAAGCTGCATTGACCAAGTTGTGGGTAGCTGTCTGAAATTGTTTGATAAAGTGACTTTTGGAAAGTATAAATGCAGGAACAATAGCCAGCAGAAATGAAGATTTCATTGCATTGCTGCTGTTGGCTTTTCTGAATACGAGAACTGTGAACACAGGTTGCCCAACTTTCCTTTTGAACTTACCCAGCTTTTCCTTTGAGTCACTAATGGGTGCTATGCCTCTTCTCAGTTAAATGGCACCCACTATTTGGAGTGTGGGGGGGGAAACACGGTTGCCTGCCTGCCAGTGATTCCCCCCATTCGTGGATGTCTTGATTTGAGTAACTCTCCTTTTCACTACAAGAATTTTAAAGTGTTTCACCAATAGCTACAAAAAAGGAAGAGGGAAAGAATATTTGAGCTTGAGCAGTTATCACTACTTGAAGCTCAGAAGTTATTACGACCCTGAGATCTAAGCCTCACATTCATTCCCCTCTTTGCATAATCCAGAAAGCTGCAGACCGCAGAACACAGCTCTCTAATATTAATTTCTTTAAACACATCTTACTGGTCCCATCATGAGGCAGCTGTAGTGGTTTCACTTGGCCAGCAGCCAAACACAGCTGTTCGCTCACTCCCCCCAGCCAGGGGATAGGGGAGAGAATTGGGGGGCAAGGGTAAGGAGACTTGTAGGTTGAGATAAGAACAATTTAATAACTGAAATAAAATAAAACTTAAAATAATAATTATATTAAAATAATAATAATAGTAATACAATATGCAAATGAGTGATACACAGTGCAATCACTCACCACCTGCTAACCAAGCCCGGCATGTTCCCAGGTAACGATCCCGGAGGAGCGACAATCCTGAACCGAAACCGCAATCCTGGAAGAGCGAGAGCCCGAGCGAAAGCCAGAGAGAGCAAGAGAGGAAGAGCCCCTCACTGATATACTGGGCATGACGTGATGTGAGATGGAATATCCCACTGGCATATCCAAACGCCAATTTAGCTTATTAATTTAAATATTCCTCACCCCCTTAGATCTTGCGCTTCTAGACTGACAGAACATGAAGTCCTTCCCTTCCAGTGACACAAATGCAAACACTGGTATGTTATCAATGTTTCTCTCATAACAAATCCCAGGCTGAAAGCAAAACAGCACTATTCTAGCTACTAAAAAGAAACCCAGCTCTGTCCCAGCTAAAAACCAGCAGCCCTTGAGATTAATCTCTCATTTGATGACATACTGCCACTACTAAGACTCTAAACATAACTGTACCTCTTCACCATTTCTAAACTTCTATTCTGAACAGACATGACTGGAGCTGAATGTTACCATGCACCCGAAATTTCAAAGGAACCACAGGTATTTCAGACACACCTCACTCCTCCATGCTCAGCAGAAACTGATGTCTCATCGTTGGTACTGTACAGAAGACACTATTCCAAACTGTGATATGTCTGGAGACCTTTTCCTCTTGCTACAGTCATTCAATCTGCTAAATCTCTGCAATGAGATGTTAATTATATTCCTGTGAGATGTCAGCTTACATAAAGGCAGAAGTGGGAAAGTACTGCAGGAGCACCTTTGCTGGGCCTGCTACCCTGTGTTTGTGCATTTCACGCCCAGCTTACAGAGCTGTTGGGCCTTTCTATGCTCTTCATGACCCTTCCAATCCCAGACTAAGGGGTTGTTTTTTGGTTTTTTTGCCATTAGCTATTCAAGCATTTATTTGTTTTGGGTAATAGTTACATAGATCTCTAGCTCTCAGCCAGAAAGCTGAGCTTAATATTGGGGCATTAATAAGTTATAGAGAAGGTCAAACACAGAAGCCAAGGTACTAAACTCCTCTGGGTGTTGGGGGCTCTTTGTGGAGGACAAGCCTGCACAAGTGTCTACAAACCTCAGCTGTTCTGAGGGCATCACAGAATCTCAGCCAGAGTTTCTAGTTTTGCTCTAGCACTTTGTGCACACAGACCAGGTTTAAGGCTGACAAGACAGGATGATTTCCCAGACCCCCAGGCCAGAAGAATACCTGTCTAAGGCTGAGTTAGGCAGTATGGCAAGCACAGGGAGAGAACAGGGAATTCCACGGCTTCCACAAAGCCAGAACATGATCCTGATGTTTGTTGTTCATTCACTGCTTCTACCCATGACTGACCACATCTCGGGCTTTGTGAGCCTCATTTCACATCTGAACCAGCTACTGGGGGAGCCAGGGTCAAAATATCACCTAAGCTTCAGAAATAATAAAAACCAAGCTTTTCAATCTCAGCACACTAACACATAGAATAGTTACCTAGCTTGGTACAGAAAATACCATGTCACTGCACTCCCTCCCTTGTGCAGCTTTTCTGCCACGGCCTTGCTGCCCCTCACCCTTCCGCGTCACTGCCTGGGGTGGTTTCTGCAGCACTACAGCTGCAGGATGCAGACAGTGATTCTGCTGGCACAGCACTGTGAAACTGCTCCTTTCACCTTTACAGAGCGGCCCCATTCCATCCATCTGCTGTCATATATGGCTGTTTGGTCACAGCAGGGTCTGAACTCTGCAGAGCTGACACACAATGCAAATGAACTTGGAGGCAAGAGCTAGAAGAACAAACAATTCAGAGGCTAACAAAATTACTGCTAATTCTTTGTGGTAACCTAAGTGCTTTATCAAAAAGCCAGCAAGCAGAAAACCACACTGACTTTAGCTGATAGTTGTAGCTATCTTGGTAACTGAGTTTCCACAGCACACATCGACCGGCTGCACGCAAGTTACACTCAGCTGAATCTCCTCTCTGCAGCGGCGAAGCACCTACACGTACAAACCTACAGCAAACACAGAGCTGCTCCACCAGCTGAGGCCATCCGCTAAGCTGCAACTCCACTTGGCTCTTACTCAGCATATTACAGACAAAGGGAGTACACCGAGAAGACTCATCTTCCTTTCCTCTCTTCACAAGCTGCAGGGCCAGTCAAAATTTCAGAGATACCAACAAAGACGTGCCCTGGGTTAGCACAGCCCACCGGTGTCAGCAGTATTCAGGATGCCTTCTTGTTAAGCTCTACTTACTACATTTCTTTTCCTTTTCTCCAGACTGATCCTGTCTCTAGCCAGAAGGAAAAATATCTCACATGCTTTGTTGCAGTTTCCATTCAAGTGGCTCAGAGTCTCCTTATCCTCCATCAGGGATAGATCAGACTCACATACCAGAGTCCACAGGGTTCTGTAGCCAGCCTAGCCCCTATCCTCAGCCCATTCACTATCAGAGCCACCACAAATCCTTCTGCAGGAGGGAGGGTAAAGCAACCCAAGCTTTCTGCAGTCGGAGTTTCAGCCCAGTCTCCTGGGAAACTACAAAAGCAACTAAAGATTTCTTCCTTTCTCTCACTGGACACCCATCTTCTTACTGGCACATTTACCACACAATCATGACAGATTTGACTGGAATGTGCTAGATTGAATTTAGAGCTGTTTAGCTACTAATTATCAGGCTTCTGTCCTCACCATAGGGCTTGCTTGCCCTACTGCATACTACAGTCTAGGGCTCATTACTGGTTGCTTTTTGCTTTTGCTGCTTATCATCTTACTGTGCAGTGCCTGGGAACATTTCGATAACAGCAGTGGTGATACACCTGGGGTAGCAGATGGCCAGGGCATCACTGCTGTTCTGGACAGGCTGAACTCCACCATGAACTCAAGTTGAAGGGACTATGACCTGTGGATGAATCCATGTGGTAGTATGACACCCCAAAGTGTCTGTGACCATGGATAAGCCCATGCCAGAGCAGGTATACCTCAAAGCATCTGTGACTGTGGTTATGTCTGTGCTGCAGCAGGTATACCTCTGAAGGAGTTATGGCCCAAGGATAAGTCCACACTGGACAAGGTACCCCTCAAAGCATCTGTGGCTGTGCGTATGTCCATGCTGCAGCAGGTACACCTTGAAGCATCAGTGGCTGTGCTCAAGGCCATGTTTGAGCACTCTGTAAAGTAAAGTGTCACACCTCAAAGTGTCGGTGGTGGTGGATAAGTCTATGACACAGCAGGCACACCCTTGAAGGGACTGCGGCCATGGGTAAGGCCATGTTGGAGAAAACACACTACTGAAGGGGTTGTGGATAAGGCCATGCTGGAGCAGGTATATCTCTAAAGCCAGGGACAGGGCAGGTGAGGACAACTGCTTAAACAGCAGCACCTGCTTAGTCCTCTCGAGCGCTGATGGTGCTTCAGTGTGAGAGTGGAGTTGTGTTCCAGTTAGAGGCAATATCTCTTAATGGCTGGAGAGAAACCACAAAGCAGACTGCAAGGGAGGACAGAGATACTCAAGGGGTCCTCTTGTATCTAAATATGAATAAACAACAGACATTCCTCCTTGACCCTGCTGTTCAGTTTCCCCCATACCAGCACTGTGACTTTCTGCAAAAGGGAGGTTAGAACCCTTATTGTCACTTCTTTTGTCCTTGACCACATTTATGCACTGGCCTTTAAAGAAGTCACAGGTTATTAGTTTTTTTAGGGAAAAGCTGAGGTCATGCCCAGACAGTGCTAACACCCTGTCAGTGATGGAGGTAGAACATGTTGCCTCCAGTCCCCTAACATCTAATGTAAAATTTATCTTCACCCAGCTGTGTGCGAAGTGGAAAGCAGAAGGCATAGTCACTATATCTGTTTCCACATGTTCTCCTAGACTGACAGCACAGGAAGCTTGGTGCTGTGGAGAGGGATCTCCAGCTCAGAGCAGCCAGTCACTTAGGAACACGCAGGTCAGAGTGAACTAGCACAGCAAATAGCAAAGGTGATTACTGAGAGCACAGTGACAAGGTCCTCCTCCCCCTCAGCTGGGCAAGACAGCCACTTGAGCAGTAAAAACAAGTGTTGGCAAGAGTTTTGTTGGAAGGATTGCATGAGCCTTCATGCTGCTTGCTATTGAAGCAATGGCCAAGGCAGGCTAGACTTTAGGAGCAAGTAGCTTTCAAAGCTGGAGGTCAGGGCAATGCACACCAATTTCTTAGCGTTGTTGTACCCATGGCTAGGTAGCACACTTGCATCAGGAACAGGGTGCTAATCAGCAACTGGATGGAAAAAAATGAAGGGAGAAAATTCACTGCAGGAGCTACAATATAATTGTATTAGCCTGTGCTCCCCAAGAATTGGAAGTCTTCCAGAGAAACAGAACCAGGCAGGTGGTTGCTCTCCAGATCTCCTTATGAAGTCATATAGCAAACTCACAGCAGAGAAAGCATCAGAATGACCTTTCCAGGTCCACTGCTAGACAGAAAGAGAGGAGAAAGAAAAGTGAATGTTGTGGGGGTTTGGCTTTTTGGGGGGAGCTGTGTGATCAGTGGCACAAAGACCAGTTAGAGGCAAGGCTCTGGCTGCCTGCCCCAGTGGTTGTTGCCTCTTCATTAATGGCCTTGACACTGGGACAGAGTGCACCCTCAGCAAATCACCAACAATGCAAAACTGGGAGGAGTGGCTGATACATTAGAGGACTGTGCTGCCATTCAGAGGGACCTGGACAAGCTGAAGAATTAGGATGAGGGGAATCTCAACAGCAGAAAATGACAAGTCCTGCATCTGGGTAGGAACAAGCCCAGGCACCAGTACAGGCTGGGAGCCCACCAGCTGGAAAGAACACCTTGGGATCCTGGTGGACACCAAGCTGACCATGAGCCAGCAACACACCCTCAGGACAAAGAAGGCCAACAGCATCCAGACATTGCCAAAAAGTTGAGGGAGCTGATTCTTCCTCTTTACTCAGCCCTGATGAGGTCCCGTGTCCAGTGCTGGGCTCCCCAGTACAAGGAAGATACTGACTTACTGGAGGGAGTCTAGCAGAGGGTGCAAAGATAACTTAGGGACCGGAGCATCTTTCATATTATGAGAGGCTGAGAGAGCTGGGACTGTTCAGCCTGGAGAAGAGAAGGCTCAGCATGGACAAGGTTAGTGAACCCATCCAGGCCCGAGTTGTAAAAAGCAGGCAGAAAAGCCAGCACCAGCAGGTCAAGACAACAGACAGTTTTCCTTGTCATGTTTCACACAGCATAAGAGCTCTGGTTCTACTGATGTAGAATCAGGCAGAGCTGGGAATATATTTATGATGGATGTTAAATTTCTGAATGCCTTAACTTGTTTCAGCCAGAAAAAGCCTTAGGATTAAACACTGAGATTCAACATCTAGAAACCTTTAAGTCTTCCCTGAAGTCTAACAACAATAAAAAATGCACAGAAAATCCCCACAGTGAATCAAGTGCTGTTTTGGCTCAGTTCAAACTCTCCTTCCACCCTAAAAGGTAAGTGTTATTACTTGCTTGACACATAAGATGGAACTTAAAGAGCAGATAGTATATTTCAGAAATGTTACCTCGGTAACTAAGGCATAAATAATCAAATACAAACATATCTGGAGACATAAATAAATGTATTCCCATGAGAATTTATGAGAAATTGCATTTTCAGTCCACACTTGAATCAGAGCAAAGGCTGGAAGTGAAGAACCATTCTCCCCCTACACACAACTAGATGCTTAATTATTCTGCATGTCTGCTCATAACATAGCAGCAAAATATTGTATTAATGTAGCATTTGGCATTATACTGGTGAAGGCAGTCCTGGGTGAATTACTGCTCTATGTTTACAGTCATTCCCAATACCGCTCTGAAGATCAGTACAGCCTCCGAGACTTGAGGCAACTGGAACTGACATGTAACTCTAGAATCTGGGAGTTGATTTTAATTGGATTTTTGCTTTTGTTTCTTCTTCAAACATGAACACGGGTTTTACCTCACCCTTATTTGCAGAAATAAAAGAAACAATGGCCCATATTCTAGAAAGCAAATCAATTTCCCTAGTGTAATGTATTTTAACTACAATACTTTGTTAGCATGTCTTTTAGAAAGATTTTCCTGAAAGAAAAGTATGGATTTTGCCAGAGATCCTCCTGGAGCAGGGATAGTAGACATTTTCTTTCATGACAGAAGAGAACAAAGCTGTCCTCTTCAGAGATTCTGTGGGAACTGTCCTCACCAGCAAGACTGTTGGAAAATACTAATACTAGAACCAACTTTAGCCTTACTGGAGAATTAAAGAGAATAAATGTGTGTTTGCTTTCCTATTTGAATTTGTTTGGCTATGCCTTCCAGCCATTAAAGGGCAGTATACCTTTCACACAGAACACAGGATCCTAAAACATTCTTTTTGGGTGGTTTCACGTTATTTATTTGTCGGAAGAACAGGTTTTCAAGCAAGAGTTTTTCCAACAGATCTAAGGAAATAAACTAGTTGAAAGTTAATGGGAGGCAAACTTTTGTTTCCTAGAACACTGGAGAAGATAGGCACCTTTTTATTCAGAAGTGGACCTTCAAGCTTTCTGGACCAAAGTTTTTCTAACAAGTCACCCTTCCATTGGGGTGAACATATTCTTTCATTCACATCAGCAGAAAGTTGTCTACAAGTAGCTCACTTTCTGAGATGGGTTGAGCTGAAAGCAGTTAGAGGAAGAAGAGTTCTATGTTGTATAAGTCTTCTGGTGTCCCCAAAAGCTTGCTGTATATACCAGCAGCAAATGCCTTGTTCAACTCATACAACTTAAGACTGACTACAAACACGGATTTCTGTGCAAGGATATTTGTGCACAGTTAGTTGAGTCACCATATAATGTCAATCCTACAGAGCAGGGATGATAGGCAAATAAACCATAGGCATGAGTAAGGACTTCATTTCAAATAGCTCTTGTGGTTTGCTGTTATTGCTTCATGATAAGCAATCTGTACTATTGAAAGCCACAAGAAATCAAGGCACAGCAAACCACACTGACCCAGCTCATATTCATACTCACACTGGTGAGTGAGTTTCCACACTAAAACAAACCTATCACAATGGAAGGCACTCCACTGATTTGCATCACTTACCAGTACACACCTCACCAACAAGCATACTTATATTTCCTTCAACTTGGAGTTCAAGCAACATGCTACAGCCAGGTGCCACCACTAGACTGGGTCAAAATTTCACAAATGCCACAGAAAAGTTGCACTGGTGCCTTCCCCACTAGTGCCTGCCAGGCTCAGATTGAAGCAGTAACCTTACTGAGCAGTTGTGTGTATCCAGACAGAGCACAAGAGAAAAGAAAGAGCGAGCATCCTTAACGACTCCTTTCTACATACCCAGCTGCAGGTTTCCCTTCTCTCAGGGTTCCCTTCAACAAGGGTCAGCATCGCACTCTGGACACCACAGGATCACAGGCAAACTGGAGCTTCTCCACAATTTGCAGATAATCCATTCTTGAGATCCCTTGGAAGAGGAAAGAGAGCAGAGCCCAGACCAGCAGAAGACAGTACTCTGAGTTCCAGCACAGTGTCCATGTCAAGCAAGTGAAAACCAGCCATATTAAGCTCTAACCAGTACTTCTAACAAAGCTGTTTCCCCTGCAGTTTCTTTTCTCCTACAGAGACAGAGAGCCTCAGCTGCAGACCACTCCAGCAAATGCCCCACCACAGCTGGGCAAAATAATGAAGCCCCTCATTAATTCTTCCTGGGTAGTCTTTCCCTGTGGTCTGTGTACACTGTCACATTCTGACTAATTACAGACTGTAAAAGAACACATATACACTCTGCAATGCTTGGGCATTTCCTTCCTTCTTCTGACTGCTTAATTTTCAAGCCTTTAACATATGATTTTGTTTGCCTTTTTTACCTATCATCTTCTTGATGCAATATGGTTACACTAATGGTACAAAGGGAGCAAGAAGTAGGTGGAGCTTCTTGTTAGAAAACCAGCCATTAGCTCTAACTTTCCATTACCAAAACAAACTGAGATCAGTGAGTTTCAAGTCTTCCTCTACCACACATGCTTACTTGCAAGACAGCAAATCTGTGACCACAGGTTCTTTATTTTTTACTCAGTGTACCTGTCCATCAGAAGATTATGAAAAATCCACCCACATCTTCTCAGCATGTGAGCTCCCCAGTGACCTCTGTTCTACCTATCTCAAGCTAACAACACCTAGCTAGGTAAGCACCTCTTCATCTCCAGTATGCTTACTCACATAATAGCACTTTTAATATGCATGCAATTACAGTAAGAAAACTACATGCAGCTACCTGCTCAACAGCAAACAGGAGGTCTGAAATCTGGAACAAGGTTGATCTTGGGTTATGCTATGGTGTGGCACCATAATCCATAGGCACTCTACTTTCATGCAGTATGACTAATGGAAGTCATAGGATTGACTTCAGGGCCTTCTGCTAAGCGTAACTCATCACTTTGGAAAGGGATTAGATACAAAGAAGAGGCAAAAAAAGCTTTAATCTAGAAAGGAACCCCCCGAAACATGAGTAGGAGGAAAAGCCTTTTACTCTGACCAAACTCTACTGTGTTTTTTCACAAGTAGGCTTTATGCACCTACTGTGCAGCAGCATGAGTGGGTGCTTGTAGGTGGGTCTGACACAGTCAGCTCTTAAGAACGTGCAACAGTTCCCATTAGAAGAGTCTGTTTTCTACAATATTGCCAAGTGTTATCAGTTTGGGCTGGAATTACCTGCAGCATATGTCTGCCTCAGTCTGATACTTGGGGGTTTTTTTGGTTCGTTTTGCTTTTTTCCTTTACATTTTAGCTTAGATCAGTAATTCAATAACATTTTACTCGTACCAGAAAATGTGGACCTTCTTTCATTTGAAAAGCTGTAACAGCAGCATCTTAGATAGGCAGTTAACATTTGGCAGTGTTTGCCCTCCTGTTAGTGATATGCTGTGCTGAGTCCCATAAAGGCCTGGCCAAAATTAATGAAGGGACAAAACTTTGTAAACGTACAATTCATATACACACTGCACTGTTCACTGAATCTTTCTTCCTAAAGGAACAAGCATCATTTCTAGAGAATGAAAGCACAGGTATAGTCCAGTGTTGCTATAAGACTTTATGTGCAGTAATACGAGTGTGGACTCAGACTCTAAGCATCTTTGCAAGAACAATAATACCATTTTGAAGCAGAAGGATTTCTAAAGACAGGAATGTATCTGTATAAATTCAAGTTCAAACCAATTCTAAGCCTACAAGTAGGAACAAAATAAAAACAGAGGGCTAGGCCTGCCACTTCAGAAAAGGGAAATGGAGTGAGAGTGACACAGCCCTTCCCATAGCTGGACAGAGAACACTTGTTGCATTTCCTAAATCAGGGGGATTCAGGATTGCTAGATTTGCCATGGCAGAAAAACACAATGAGCCTCTAAGGTTCAGAGGAGAAGTCCAGCAGAAGAAATCTAAAGAAACCTATAACCATGACCATCAATCTAAATCCCAAATCC
>NW_010335012.1:25608-125584 GCF_000700745.2 Antrostomus carolinensis
ATGACAAACCAGTATTCCCACTTCAACCTCTATGCCCCATGCTGCATAGTAGGAAGATCTTGCTTTAGAAACTTGCCTGAAAAGTCTGGGGTTTTTTTGTATGTCTCATTACCCTGAAGGATAAGACTGTGTACCAGAAATATCACACGGGTGCAACACTGGGAAAACAAAGTCTAAATTTTGGCTGCTTTGTGTGGGTCAGCAGCTGTCCTGGGGGTCTGTGGGACATAGATCTTTGGGTTCCATTTACAGAAGTAATCCATGTAGAGACACTCTTCTCAGAAAATGGGTCAAAACCAGCAGAGCCAGTGACTGAAGCCAAAAGTCATGCACCAGCCTTTCTGCTTTCTGGCTCTACCTGAGAGAAAACCGGTACCAGTGGCAACTATTTTTAGCTAGCCCCATATTCTAGCCTGTCAGCACAGAGCTAGCCATGGATGGGGAAGAGCACTGCACAGCTTCAGTACTGGAATTACCTGTGTCCAAAGTAGAAAAGGCTCCATTGTATTATTTAGTATCTGCCTCAGTGTCTGGGAGGCCTCAAATCTGTCAGTGAGTGAGCATTTCCACAAGGGAGAAATTGTAAGGGTGCTTTCTACAGAGAAATTCTATAGTTCTTTCTCCTGGGACATAAATTAAACTATTCTTCAGGAACAAGCAGATGCTATGGATAGGTTTCTTTCCACTTTCATTCTGTCCTGTATCACTGAGACACAGGAGTTGCAACCAACATTGGGAAACCATAATATGGCTGTGTCAGATAAAAACCTCTTTGTTTTGTTCTTTTTGCCCAGCGTGGTCACATGCCCCGACATACCAAGCTCTTATGAGAAGGAGAATGACCACATAGGTTACTAGATACATCAAGAGGCAAAGGCTGAGACAGACCTGTTACAGTCTGATTTTGAAGGTCTTGACATTCCCAGTCCACCCAACATTTCTCATGCTCTTTCCCCCCCAGCCACTCTCTTGTCAGCGGTACATCTGGAGAACACAGGCATGAGCCAGATTCCCACCCAATACAGTCAGGATTTTGACTGTTAAAGAGGCTTCTGCACAGCCACATCCATGTTTTATGGAGTCTTTTGAAAAAAAGCCACACCTACTAAAAGGTACCATCTAGGCACACAGTTCTACCTGTGTGCCTGTGTAGGAAGTACAGTTGCTAAGCGGTCTAAACCATACAAAGTGTGTTGTATAAATCAGCCATCAGAGCAAAGAGAACATTTTCCTTTTGCACTGAGAAGCAGCACAATAAGCACTTCACAGGACTAAATTGGGGCTGCTATTAGCTTGTTGTGGTAATGTAACTGCATGACTGAAAGCCACAAAGGAGCAGAAAGCTACACTGGCTTGAATATGTATCTTAAATTAACATCAGGTTCACACAGTGTAAGTGTTCCTGCTGCAGCTGAAAGGCACTCTATTAGAATCATAGAATGTTGTGAGTTGGAAGGGACCCACAAGGATCAGAGTCCAACTCTTACCCTAGCACAGGACAACCCCAAGATTCAGACCATGTGTCTGAGGGCCTTGTCCAAATGCTTCTTGAATATTGTCAGGCTTCGTGCCATGAGCACCTCCCTGGGGAGCCTGTCCTAGTGCTCCACCACCCTCTGGGTGAAGAACCTTTTCCTCATGTCCACCCTAAACCTCCCCTGGCACATCTTCCTGCCATTTCCTCTGGTCCTACTGTTGGTCACCACAGAGAAGAGATCAGCACCTGCTCCTCCTTTTCCCCTTGTGAGGACATTATAGACCATGATGAGATCTCCTCTCAGTCTCCTCTTCTCCAGGCTGAACAAACCAAGCAGCTTCAGGCTTTCTTCATACAGCTTCCCCTCAAAGCCCTTCACCAATTTAGTGTACCTCCTCTGTTGGCTCATGTTCAACTTGCCACTGACCAGAACACCCAGGTCCCTCTCTGCAGGGCTGCTCTCCAGCCTTTTGCTCCCCATTATTATCAATCCTTTTTTCTCCAGCAGAACAGCCTGTGAGTTCACATGTAGTCACACAGAGGATGCACATCTGGCATTGCCTGGGCATAAGAGAAATTTATACTTCAGGACCTACTTAGGCCTCTCCAAGAAGTTGCTGGCCAAGAGTTCTCCAGGCAAAGGGTATACTGTAGATTTTGTGGATATCATTCTTCAGTGTCCTGATTCATGACACTGTGGGCCTTGTCATGATTTCTGATACTACCAGAGAAATACTTTGTCAGCAACATCCTCTGAGTACCTGCTGTATTTGAGTTCCACCTGTAGCCTTATCTTTTTTATCTTCATTATGTTCACTATTTACAGTTTTCTCCAAATTGGTTAGATGCTGTCTAGACAAACTGTAAGAGAAATAAACAGCAGACTTTTCCCCAGAGGTCCAGAAATTGCCTTCAGTTTTCCCTTACCAAAAATGTCCAGTCAACAAGCTTCAAGATGGAAGTAAACACAAATCATTTTACCTAGAAAACAGCAAAGATATGACTACAGACTGCAATGCATTATTACTACTCCAATTAATTACTACTTGCCAGTTTGTCCCAGAGGATTACACAGAAGTCCACCCGCATGATCTTAACATCCAAGGTGCCCTCAGATAGATAAACTTTCTGATGATCAAGGCCTTTTATAAGTCAGAAATTACGTTTAACCTGGTATCTAGGCAAGTCACCATCTACCACTGAGGTAAGCAGGTGATTTCATTAGTATTTTAGAGACAGAGAGCAAAGGACAGAAACATAAGATGCCCTGCGAGGATTGGGAATAATTGCCAGGTAACAGAAGGGGCAGTAGCCACTTAAAAAATACAGGGTTCTTTCTAACACAACTTCTCACTTAGGCAAGGAGCCAATGGGCAAATAGGCCTGATACATGCTCAGAGCTCCCCTAGGCTAGGTGGTTTTGCTTCTGATTATGCTAAATTTTCCAGAGATAGACAGTACACACCAGAAGAGGCATATGGAGCAGGATTAGTACCAGGTCCCAAGCCTGAGAGGAGTGTGACAGGCATCCATCATCTCTACCCCATTCCTCATGTTCTCTCCAACCACCTGGGAGGCCTCTTTGGACATGGGCTCAGAACTCCACTCCTGCTAATGCCTGAGCACCTTTTAACTGGAAAAAGCATCAACACCACAACTGTAAAAAGACATATTGTTATCATTTGGCAGAAGAGACTGTATAATTTTAGCATTTTCAGTGCTAAAGGAAGAATACTTTTCTTCCACTAGCTCAGAATAAGAAAACTCTCTCTGATATGAAACAGAGACAAGAAGAAACTCCTACCCTATTGGAGCTCTGCTGTGGGGTTTATCAGCCACAAATCAGCCCTGGGAGAAGAAGCAAGGCAAAGAAGGTACAGGAAGCCCAGCTCTGCAAAAAGGCAGGGGTGGAAGCTCTCCAGCCAGCTTCAATGACCCACTTCACCAGAACAATGGGGAATCACGGCACAGTAGTGAGGAGAGAGCAATGACTCTGCTTGCTGAAGATGTTCTGGCACAACAGGAATTGGGCATCTGAGACCAAGGCTTGAATATTGAGTGCAAAAACCACTCACGCCTTGTGTGAGGAGATTACAGGTGCAAAGGATGGGTCAGACTGTTCTTTGGAACACAGCACTGTTACACACCAGGGCTGGGGCTCTGTGCCCAGGCAGTTTCTTTCCAACTTTGTCACAGTCTTAGCCAGACACTGAGATCACATCAGAGACCAGGTCAGAACCCCAGGTGTTCACATGAGGTACAGAAGGGAAACAGAAGTGGTAGAGGCCAGTTGAAAAAGGGTCACACTGCTTCCTGAAATGGCACGTAGGCCAAATGTCTATCCCAACTGACCAGGGAATAAGTGCTGCATTAACCCAATGTATCAGTAGCAGTCATGATGTAGAGCTACTCTTCCAAAGATAAACATGCTCCAGGATAATTGGATGATATGACAGAGGGATCTGGCCAGAAACCCAGGTCCTCTGGAATTTAACCCTCCTTATGCTGGCATCAGGAAAACAGACTTTAGGGTGGAGAAAGAAACTTACGAGAACAAAGTATCCAACTTATAAAACTTACAACCTATTTTACGAACTAAATATTAAACTTATGAAAACTAAATACCAAATAAATATCATTGAGGATCCAGAGTATACACATAGGTTTTTCTGTAAGTGCTTAAGAAGTAGTCCTGGGGACTGTATCCTTCAATGTCTCTTCTGGTCAGTGCTGAAAATATTACAAGCTTTTCTGAACATGAAATTTAAAGGCAAATAGTGTCACCACTCATTGGTGATTTCTGCTGACAGCACCATTGTATGGGAGCTTTAGCATCTCATTCAGACAAGTATTTCTAAGAGTTGATGGAAACTTTTTTCCTATTACTATCAGTGATTTAGTTATTTTTTCTTTAGAATTAAAAAAGATACGCTAAAGAAATCATTACATAAGAACACAGTTGAGATCACTCTCTCTTATCTCAACATCAGTGAAGACTTTAGAACCATCAAAAGAGATTTTTGCAGTACTCATCTTAGCAAGACAGCATAAGGCTATGAGGTATCTATCAGGGTGTGCAGACATGCCTTCAGAACCAACGTTGTTTCTTGGGATAAGAAACTAATCTGGGATAAGCCTGCAAATATTCACAATGCATCTAGTGTAACTATGCAAAAATAAATAGTGCCTGCCTAATCTTCACTTACTGCTATCTGTCTTTCCATCAGTAGGCTGGTTGGCCCTTGTTTATTTTTACTTCAAGTGGTATTTCCACTCATGCATATGAACTTTTTCCTATTAAGTAATTTGCTTAGCATCTGTACATCAGGAGGTTATCTTACATTGCATCAAATAGAGTTTATTCATTTCACATGTTGCCTGACAGTGTCATCAAAATGCAACGTGTTATGAGACAGGGCAAGCACGAACAACCCTCTAAACCAGTGAGTCTCAGCTTTTGCAGGCAGGTAGCCCATCCCACCAGGAAAAATACTTAATTATGGAACTCCTTCCTCTAAGTACCAAGCCACAGTAAAAACTGTGCCTGTATCCTGTAGAACTGTCCCATTCATATATGCTGCATTGAGAGGCACCTACAAACTCAGACTTGTATTTGAAAACAATGAGTTAAATCGCAGCTATCAAGTACATCAGAGGCAATGTTCCTCACAGCAAACTCAGTTCTGCTTATTTCAGGTTTTCTGACATTCTTATCATGCTTAAATTCTTAAATCTTTAGATTTAATGTGAAAACCTCATTAAACTGTTTTTTTCTCATTTTTCTTATTCTCAAATGTACAGAAGAATGAACTTACCTTTCTTAGACAAAGATGAATCTTCACAGGAGTCTAAATGCGGGTGAATGTCAGGATGGATAAAAAAAGTATAATAAAACTTTTCAATTTAAATATTTTAAAATAAAGCTACATATAATTATGACTGATCATTATGCCATACCTATTCAAGCAATTATGTTAGGTAAAAATCATATGGTAGCACATGCTTTCTCCTAAAGTTTCACAGAAAGTAGACCTTCAGAACAACTTTAAAAACTTCCCACAAATCACACTCCTTCAAACAAATACAATCTTTTGCTTTGGGTTGAATGAAGTATTTCATTCCATCCTAAAATGTATTTCTGAAAGAGGGCAGCTTCATCTGGTTTGACCACAAGGTGGAGATGAGAGGGCAACTAAAGCGGGTTTTTCTAATCTACTGAATTCACCCCCAAGTCAAATGCACATTATCCTAACTGCCTAGTCTCATGCACTGGACAACGAGAAAAATAATGACTATCAGACAACATGCTTGGAAACAGCTGGGAAAGAGATTAAAATACATTTTGGTTCACTGTGAATTCTAGCAAAACTCATGGGATAGAATGGAGAAAAAGGAACAATTCTCTCCTGTTGTAAGAACAGGAAGAAATGTAACACCCATCTCTTAGATCCTACTGCTGTAATAGCCAAAAAGTAGGGTGGAAGGTAAGTAGATACAATGGGAGAACCATGCAACATAGATGAGACATTCCTTCTCAAGTAATTTCAGGTCTTGCAGTATTTCTGGTGAAACAGGATCCCGTGATATGTTTATCAGCAGAGAAAGCCAACTAGGAAGAAAAAGTGACTGCTAACTTTGCAGAATTCTTCCCACAGATGGTACGGATGGCCTATTCTATCAGGTAGAAAGTCCATGCTGAGTGTGGATAGCCAATGCAAGAAATCTTAGTTACTTCAGCTGTATGGAGGACAGTTATTTTTAAAGCAATCACATTATTTGAGTTCTTAGATCATTATTTTTACTCATCAAGACAGTAGCTGTGAAAAGATTTGGGAAAAGATTTGGGGTATCTATAGGTTGCAGAGCCTGGACTGAACTCCACATTGCAAATAAAGTTGTACTCTGTTAAGACAGTTATTTGGATGACAACAATCTATTGACAAAGTGATTTTTGGGAGAAGAAAAGCTGCTGTACTCCTGCTGCACACTCACTGACAACAGTGCCAAATTCAGTAGTAAGCTGCTGTTGGTATTTATAGCTTATCAGGGTAACCAGTTCTCTTTAGAGAGCTCAAGTTGTAAGTTGCCATCATAATCAAAGGGCACAGGGTTCAGAAAACCATCTCAAAGTGGGAAGCTTGCTCAATACCACCCTTTTGTCTCATCAAAATTCAAGTTGCAGTATTTCCTGGATTTTAATGCTGTTTCATTCTACTTTCAGCATTTTCATGCCAAAGAGCAGCTATGGCAGTTTCTAAAGAAAGAACAGAGCATTGTGAGGCAACATGTCATTGCTAGTCCCCAAGTTACGATTTTTGAGTTTCTGACTCACTGCCTCTTTCTTATTACTGTTCAGACAAACTTGCCAAGCACTAGAAAGATGCAAATTTCTTGTATTCACCAATCTAGTTCCGACCTGATTGAAACATAAAAAGCCAAATTTATTGTAACTGCTAGAATTTTACCATCATGTTCTTCAACTGAAGTATTCTCAGTATTGTCAAGTTCCCAAACTAAGTGATATTTAGAGTTTTCTGCCCCAGCTTCTGGAATCATGTGGTTCTGAGATCTCCTATTTTAGCCATTGTTGTTACAGCATGAAACCACCCAAGCAAATGCATTTCTTTTTGCAGTCATATGATTTGTGACCAACAAGTTGAGAAATTATTTTTCAATCTTCAGGGATGGTAAGGCTCTATTTTCCGGTCATATAGATGCCATAGCCCCCCATACTGTTCTTAGTTGTACGTTGCTAACAACTGTAGGCTGGTATTTCCCTGTGCCAGACAGGCCTTGTTTGTTCTGGTGTAGCAAGTAGGGCTCATTCTTGGTCATATATTAGTATCAGAAGAAAGGAACTGTTTGGGTTAGCAAGTCTTCTTACATGGGAGAAGCACATTTGTTCTCAGTTCCCAGTAATGCATCCCCATCATAACATAAGCATTGTAAGTATATAATATGTGTAGCCTTGGGAGCTGAGCTTCTTTCTTGACAGAAGTATTTTTTACAAGTCACTTATAAAAAGTGAAGGTGACAGGATGAGGCACTAGCAAAACTGGAAGAGAGATCTTTACCTCCAGCCTATCCTGAACCCCCCAGATCAAGTCTTCTGCCTTTCCATGAAGTCAGAAAATTCCATCCTACACATTAAAAATATTGAGACTATCAGGAAGAATCAAGGCTTGATAAATAAACTGACTTTTCTTGAGTTACGCCAGAGATTTTTTTGGATTCTGCATATCTTAATTAAATCAGTTATAATGGAACTATTTTATGCCTAAGACAACTATGATGGATTAGACTTGGCTAACAACCAAATGCCCACCCAAATGCTTTTTTACTTCCTTTTGTTTTTTCTTCAGGTGATGTTAAATACAGTCTGAATAGAAAGGGAGAGAAACCAGAATTTTTAGAAGAAGGGCAGAAAGATTAGGATTCCAGCTTGGATAGTTAATTATTGTTATTAGGATTAGAAATTAATTTCTGTTTCCCTTGATCCCCACAATGCAGGAACAGCAGGATGCCTCACCTCACCTCATACCAACTTCAAACATTAGAAATGAGAACGATGCAGGTGCAGCACTGAAACAGATACTACGCTGTATTGTCACTTAAACCAATACCTATCTCCTGAAGATTAGAAAGTTTCTTGCACCTTTCTGTGAATGATCTGATGCTGGATTTTAATTTCTTCACTAGAAATGTCCACTCTATTAGAAACTTCTGTCAGTCTTACTGCTGTTTCCTAAGCAAAATAAGACAGACATAACTGTCCAAACCCCAAATCAGGCAGAAGAATCTCCTGTTTCTGCTTATATGAGTAGTATCTGTTGCAGAAAATTAAATAAATGCCTCTACACCCTGCAAATGTCTCTATGTACCAGCTTCTTTCCACTAACCTCAGTTGATATATGGCAGGGAAGACTTTCCTACATATTTTTCATGTTTCCTTACTCCAGCTGCTTCAAATAATAGAGGACATATCACATACAGCCTTATTATTCTTTGCAGCTACACTGGGGATAATAGACACAGCCCAACATGTGGGGTAGTGCAGAGGCTAGTCCCAACCTAGCTGAGCTAGCTGATTTCCAGGCCACATCATTGGAAGTGCTGTAAATGGTGTTCAAATGCAGAACTTCCTCCTTCATATCCTTAGCTTGCCCACCCTCGACTGGAAGATTGCTAGGAAGCAACTCCAATGGAAAGAAATAGCCTCAGGCTTTGCGGTCAAGTGAAGATACCCTGTTTATTCCTCAAGCCAAGGATTTCAGCATTTAAGGAATCAGAGAAGTGAAATGTCTTCTTCCTATTGTTCAAGCAGAGCCTTAACAATTACTTAGTTCTGTGCAACCTCCTGAACAAAGAAAAGAGAGGCTGACTCCAATGCTTTGAATCTCCAGCACAGAGGGGAGCTAGGGCTCATCTGGAGGTTCCTGCTCCTTTCCTCTCATCAAAAATCTGTCGTAGTTCATCCGGTCCTCTGAGTCACTTCCTCCCCACTTTTCAGTCATCTGCTCTCAGTGCACTTCTCCAAGTGAGCCCAGTCTTCTTTGCACAATCTGGAGCAGGGTTCAAGGAAAGCCTTGCTGGGAGGTAGGCTAGAACGTAACCACGATGTAATCACAAGGTGAAACTCCTGGGCATTGTAGCCTGTGCAGGAGTTTGGGACAGGTGAACATCACACATTTTAGTGATCTTAATGCTGAGTTCAAGAGAGCCTTAACATTTCAAACCAGCAGGAACTGTGTGCCTTCTGCATATGTCAGTGACCCCAGAACTAGCTCCAAGTAAGCTGATACACCATTGCATTGCACCGAGTGGAAGTATTCATCCCTCCCAGGTAGCAGTTAGTTACATGAACAAGTTGCTGTGTCCTGGCTAGGTGCAGTGCTGTGCTCACTTGACTGCACCACTTCTGTTTCTGAAGCTAGCTCAAAGCCAGCTCAGCGAGCTCTGCAGTCAGCGACTGCCCAGCACAGACATGGCCTGCAGAAGCTATAGAGACAGGAATCCAAGGAGTGATGGGAAACAGAACTTCAGACTAGGCTGCAGGTAGGTGTGTAGTACATTTAGCCCCTACACCCAGCACCCCCAGAAATACTTTGAAATATGAGTAATATTTTATTTACCTACTTATGTGTACAAAGGGTGCACAACAGCTCTGAATTTGAAGCCAGGTCCTCCAATTTCAGTCTTGCTATTAAATGCAAGCTTCCTGAAGAGAGAGGGACTCTGGGAATGTGAGCTTCACCTCAGCCTTACCTACCCTCCAGTAGTTGTGTAAAAGAAACCATATTCTCATCAGGACTCTCCGATGTGTGGGTGTTTCCAGGAATAAACAACACTCAACCACAGAACAACCAGGAAGCAGCTTTACAAGCACAATATGTCACTTTACTGTCACCAAGGTTATAAATATTATCTCCCTAGCCAGCCTACCTCATTATGCCATTCTACTCAGGGACTTGCCAGGCAGTTGGGCCAATGGGCTGGGAAATGACCACTGCACACTGCTCCTCATGGCATGCTGAAAGCAAGAGCTGAAATTATAGAGCTTGCAACTGCAATCATTCAGACAATCAAGTTTTGGGCAGACCTGTCAATTGTATTCCAGGTAGACTGGATGAACTCCGTTAGAATTAAGAACTGGAATAGTCAGAGGAACAGGCAGTCAGAGAAAAGTACATCAGCCAGGTTGATATGGGAGAAGTTTTGCATCTGCCCACACAAGAAGTGATGCTATCCAATACTTTTGCTTTCTCTTTCACATACCCCCATATGCAAAATTAATGTATTTTGTTACATGGTATGCAAATAAAACTTATGAAATTATTTTTCCTTCATTATAAACGTAATAAGTTCTAGGCTCTAAGATCATCAAAAGGCAGGAAATTCACTGACAAGTGTGACACACACGGATATCTCTGAAAGAATTAAAGTTGTTTTAATAACCTATACATCAGACAAGGCCATTGCATAATGTAATCCAGCCTTATTTTCCCTTGCCAAATTGCCAGACAAAATCCTCGTATTTCATTGCTGGGATGTGCACTTACTCAGTGAATAAAATAGATCAGTCAGTAACCAGAGCATCATGATGCTTTTCCAGAACCATTCACAGCTTCAGATATAATTGGATTTGCTCATTTATGCGTAGCCTGTTGAGCTATCTGTGTGGTCCCAAGATTTAGGATCCTCAGCTGACATCATAGAAAGAGACAGCAGGGAGAATTCTCACATGGAGAAAGTCATTGTAGCTCCATGAGAAGTCAAGAGAACTGGGCCAGCTTAAAAGTTTATACCAGCTGAGGTTCCAGTACTCTGATATTCATGTCATAATTGGAAATGAAGTTCCTGGAAAGAACTTAGTTTCTATCTGCACCTTGTTAATTAAAATCCAGCTTTAGAGCTCACGCACTTCTTGTTGAATGTGTTATTAGCATGGAATCTGCTGTCAGCAAGGACTTTCAGGCTGAGTAAAACCACTTCAAACAGAGCAGATCACAGACTGTGTCTTTGTCAAATAATATCTGATGACATTACGATAATTAACATCAAATGGGTCTGCAATCACCCACACGGGAAACCACAGGCAGAGCCCAGGTCTGTGCTCTCAGAAGACAGAAGACAGGGAAAGTTCAGTCTCCAGGAAGGCTGTGACGGCTCTGCATAGCACCTTAAACAAACAGTGCTTGAGTTTTCTCTGCTGCTGTGTGGAAACATGTACTTACTCAAAGCGTGTCTTTAATTGCACCTTGTTGGCAACATCTACATCCTCAGTATCTCTCAGGTTTCAGCTTCAGCTATGACAGTCAGTTTATCTGTTATCTTTCTCCTCCTTTCCATCAAACACACACTTCTCACTGATGTAGCCAGCAAACCCAGACAACTTTCCTCCCTCTACATGCATTATTTCTCCATCAAGGTCATCCTCGGTGCCACTCTGGCCTTTCTCAGGGTCAGTCCCTGTGTTGTGGGATCCTGGCTCTCAATGTGTAACTGAGAGGACAGGTTCCAGTGAATAAGAAATAAAGCATTTGTCACTTCTTGTGGTAAATTTACGTTTTCAGTCACGTCCTGCCACAGCCTTCTCATATCTCACTTCCCAAGTTCTGTTGCCTGTAGCAGAATTTTCCCAAGGTAGAAGAAGGAACTGTTGCAGTACTTCCCAGACTCAGTGTTCCTCAGATATCTAGACGTTGTCATGTCCCTATGTATGTGATTAACAAGACAGCAACTAGGTCTCCACCAGCTAACCAGAAAGAAACATGAGCTTTCCTAGGCTTCGTGGGATTCTGGAGAATGCATATTCTGGGTTACAGTCAGCTCATGAGTCCTCTCTACCGAGTAACCCAAAAGAAGAACTATTTTGAGTTGGGCCTTGAGCAACAAGTCTTTTAGCAGATCAAACAGGAGATGACTCATGCCGTAGCTATTGGGCCTGTCCGGACAGGACCAACTGTGCAAAACATTCTCTACACTGCAGCCAGGGAGCATGTTCTCACCTGGAGCCTCTGGCAGAACACATCAGGAGAAACCCAAGGTTTCCCACTAGTGTTTTGGAGGCAGGGGTATAGAGGATCAGAAGCCCACTACACCCCCACTGAAAAAAAGCAGCATCTGAGGGGGTTCAAGCTGCTTCACAAGCTGTTGGTACAGAAGCATACCTCATCTTGGTGATTGCCAATGCTACACTGGATGTTCAAAGGAAACATCCCCCTCTACACATCATGCAACCAGCACTACATGGAGTAAGTGGGTAGTGTTGATCACACACTGGGCTTGACTGGGGAAACCCAACTGCCAGGGAATCCTGGAAGAGGTCATGGACTGGCCAGAAGGCAGAGATTTTGGAATATTGCCTGAGGAGGTGGCTCATGCCCAAGAGGCACCACCATATAATGAGTTATCAGAAGATGAAAGTCACTATGTTCTGTTTACTGATGGATCCTGTTGTATTGTAGGAAACCACTGGAAGTAGAAAGCTGCTGTGTGGAGTCCCACACAGCAAGTCGTTGAAACCACTGAAGGAAAAGCAGAGTCAAGTCAATTGGCAGAAGTGAAAGCCATCCAACTAGCCCTGGAGACTACTGAACATGAAAAGTGGCCAGTACTCTGTCCCTATACTGACTTATGGATGGTGGCTAATACCTATGGGGGCGGCTACAGCAGTGGAAGACCAATAGGCAGCACAGAGGTGAACCCACCTGGGCTGCTGCACTGTGGCAAGAGATCACTGCCTGGGTAGAAAACATTGCTCTAAAGCTAGGTTATGTAGATGGTCACATGCCCAAAAGCCACACCACTGAAGAATACCGAAACAATGAACAGGTAGACAAGGCTGTGTGAGTTGAAGTAGCTCAGGTGGATCTGGACTGGGAGCATAAGGGTGAGCTATTTCTAGCTCTATGGGCCTAGGAAACATCAGGACATTTAGGGAGAGATGCAACATACAGATGGGCTCGTGATCGAGGGATGGATGTGACAATAGGGACTATCACACAGGTCACTCATAAACATCAAACATCCTGCAATCAAGCCAGTCACTCCAGTAAAGTCTCCCTGGAATAGAGGGCGGTGGTTGGGTTTTTGGTATGGTGAGGTCTGGTAAAGTGACTGCATTGGACCACTGCCAAGAACACGCCAAGGCAAGCGCTACATACTCACCATGGTGGAAGCAACTACCAGGTGGGGAGAAACATGCCCTGTAAACCATGCCACTGCCTGAAAGACTAACTGGTTTTGTCTGTGCAGTAACTGCTGAGTGATGTCCCTGTCCTTATCTCAACCCATGAGCCTTTTGTCATATTTTTCACCCCTTGTCCAGTTGAGGAAGGAGAATGAAAAGAACAGCTTGGTGGGCACCTTGCAGCCAGCCAAGGTCAACCCACCACACCTTCTCATATGAGCCCCTCACTTGTCCCTAGAAATCCAGGATTCAACCAGAAAATTGCTTCCAAAGCATCTTAATGACATCTTAAATAATATTTGCCTACCAAAAGAATCAAGCTGTCTAACTTCTGGTTCCAAATGAATTAATTCTTATAGGAATGGCAGAGACCTTTCACTGTGACAACTTAAAGTAGGACTTTTCTTATTTAGAAGTTTGCTGTCTTCCAAAATCTCTTCTATCCTATTGCATCTTTTCATTCTTTCACATTCATGCAGCAATCATCTATCCAGTATGCCACACGTCTGCACATTTACACCACCTCAGTTTCCTCTTCAATTGCATCAAACTGAAGCACTATTTATTCTACATTTGAGGCCTCATACTGCTTACATGTCGCCTACTTCTCTCTCCAGCCTCGTGTCTTAATCTCGACCTACATAAACACCTCTTCTTCCTCTCCATGTCCTTGTCTAAAATATAGCTATGATATCTGTTCACAAGCATTACTAATTCCTAGATCAATGGTAAATATTCAGAAGATAAACCAGAGTGCTACTGTGAATAGCATATCGAAAACCTTAGAACAGTGCAGAGGAGTGTCAAAATGTTAAATCGAATTTTAAAAATCAAGTGGGGAAAAAATATAGAGAATGCCCTCCCACACAAAACTGTAGTCACTAAAATGATCCTGGGACCAAGATGATGCACTGAATTTCTGTCTTACCTGCTGTTCTTTATATGACCATTATCAGTCTTTAAAATTTTTACTTATTTACATAAAACCTTAATTCACACTCCTCTCTTCCAGTAAATATCAATGCAGACCATTTTTGAACACCAGTCTAATCAAACAAAATTACCAGAATATCAGACTACGGTCATTAGTACAGCTTGCCGATGTTCAAACATGGGGTGCAGTCTTAGCTCCTGAGCAGTTCAATTTCCTGATGACTTTGATCTCTTTTCTGTCTTTGCCTCTTACATCTCTGTCCTCAGAGGTAATTCTTCTGACTTGTAGTTTTCAACAGCTGAGGCCTTTTCTCTCCTGCTGGCCCACAGAACTGTGCTGGGGAAGTGCTGTGGCTTAAGAAAGGAAAAGCAGGCCTGAATCTGAAATTAGTACATGAGTGAGGAAGCAGGGAAACAGGTGCAGTATTATTTAAAAAAAACCCCACACAACAGTATTCTGAAAAAAAAAAACCCAAAACAACAACCCAAACAGATTTTCAGTGAAAGATGTAGGTCAGCTTCAATTTCTGCATTATTTCTGTTGAAAAGTAGGTAAAATAGTCTTTTCTTTCCCTTCAAAACTCAGTCTGTCCCCCCAGGGTCTGGAAAGCCTTGTTGTTCAAGATGAGAACTACACTGCCAGTAGCTAAGTATCTACTGAAGGGAGAAATCATTAAAAATGTCACTTACAGAGAAGACTTTAGACTGTTCAGTTTTTTGAGGGAGACATGAATTTTCTTGGAGGTAGTGACAAAGAAGTCACAAAGAAATAGCAGTAGCAGTAGTAGTAGTGACAAATATAAAGAATAAGTTTCTGTCTAGTTTCCCAAGACTAAGATTTCCTTTTTGATATTAAACTCAGCCTTGAATAATCTCCTCTGCTTTTACCCCCTCTGAGCTCTGCTGCAGGGTTTATCTTCACTCATCAGCCTCCTGAGGAGAGCCAATGAACGGAAGGCAGAGTTGTTCAATCTGCTTCCTCAGCGTTCGCCTGGGCTCTCAGCACAGGAAGCCTAGTGCTCTGAAAAGTCAGAAGGAGGAACCTCTCCAGCTTTGAGGAGCCAGTCGGTCAGGAGCACACACAGCAAGAGGAGAGGAGTGGGAAGGAGGGAGAGAAAACACTGACATTGGCTGCTGAGGATGCGCTGGCAGGCAAGAAATACTCCCCATGACCACAGCTAGGGTGGTGGCAGGATGGATGGAGTGACGGAGCTCCCTGAGCCATGAAAGCAGGAGTCAACATGAAGATTGCTGGGAAGACTCTGTGTGTTTTTGTGCTGCTCACCATCACCAGGGTCACAAGAACAGCAGGTGAGTCTAACTGGGACCAATCAGTCTTCGGGATGGAAGAAAGGGAAACATGCACAGATATTTTATTTCTATAAAAGCTATGCATCATTCTGTGACTTTCTTTAATTGATAAAAATTATGGAGCACAACTAAAACATGCTTCCCCAATATGCACTCCTGCTCTGCTCTTCTTAGTGGTCACAAGGCTGCCAATCACTATCCCTGTGACTTCCATGTAGGCAATTATTTAGTGACTCTTTGCTGGGAATGTACCATTTGTCACAAATAGCCTTTTGACTCAGACCTCTAAATCCTTATCATCTGAGAAACTGTTCCATTTGATACATTAAAAATATGCCTGGGAAAGTGTTTGTGAACTTGAAGCTTTTGGCCAAGTTGTTTCTGACAAAGAGAGGCTGCAGATACTCTGAATAGGGCAGGGATCTCTTGCATCTTTCTGAGGAGTGGCGGAGGATCACTGATGTACTGACAGCAGGGAACAGTTTCTGGAATTTCCTTCTGAGGCTAAAGGGCATGGTCGCTATCCAGAGTGGGAAAGGTTTTTGTGCCAAAGACACTGGCACTCCTAAGCCTTTCTAACCCTGTCTTCTAGTGTAGTTGACTTAGTTTTAATATAGTCTAGCTATGGCAGTTAATGTCTCCCGTATATGGTTCATTCACATTTCTAGAGCTTGTGCTCTTCCAGACACTACACAGCAGTCCATGGACTTGGTAATGAAACCAGGGATTTGAGCAGCAGTTCCAGAAACCTAAACTGCCTATGTATAAAAGGAGAAGGCAGATAGTTCTGTGAGATCCAAATTAAACTAGGGACATCTCTGAATAGTAGGTAATGTGCATGTGTCCATTCCTATTATGGACAAGTAGAACTAAACTGCATGGACATGAGTTATTCCACCCCACTTGGCCAGAAAATACAAGTGGCTCCTTGGTGATATTTTAAAGCAAAACGGATGCAGTCATTGTTGGCAGTGAGGGAATACTCTTCTATAATGTGTCTGGCTGATCAAATGAGGGATCCAGAATAGTTACCTCAGTGCTACCCATTGGAAAAAATATTTCACAAACATTATTAAACTTTGCATCAGTAACCTATCAACAGGAACACTGGAGGTAAAAAACTTGTCCCTGTTCTGTAGGTAAAGAACTATCTCAGAAGAATACTGAGGAACCTGCTCAGGGTCTTGCAAACATATTATGGTAGCATCAGAGCCAATCTACATTTTTGAATACAGCTGCTTAAAAAATAAAGGAGTATGGAAATGACAGAAAATGTTGAAGAAAATACAGGAGACAAAGGGGAATACTACTGGCAAAAATTCTTTTTAAAAATGGACTTTGCTGGAAATATAAAAAAATTACAATGCTAAAAAGTTTTGGTTTTCACCCAAAAGGTAATTGGTTTTTAGCTTCCTCATATCTTAGTGAATCAATTATATTCCCCTTCAAACAGCAGAGAAAAAGTTGTTCAGGTAACATCTAATTTCATGCCTGAACCTTCCCCTCCCCTCCCAATAAGAAGCAGCCCACATTTGATAGGAAGCTTTTAGCTAACACTGCTCTCACACTTGTTTCCTTCTGTATTAGGGGAGATGTTCTGAGCAAGATGTAGTGACAAGGTTTTTTTCTTCAGAGATCACAGGCTAAATGGGTCAAGCTGATCCAATGTATGTAGTCTGTACAGAGAATTTTAGTGTTATATGAAGCTCAGAAGGAACTATATGCTCCCTTCTGAAGACTAGAGCAAGCTACTCTGCATGAAATAAGGTCATGCAAAACCTGTTGTGTGTAACCAGGCTTTATCTGCATTAGCATTTTCCTTAACATTTCCCTACCATTTTGTTTTGTGTGGTTTGGTTAGTTTTTAAAACAGCAGAAGGGGCAGCTCAGAAGCAAGGCTGAGGTCACTTCATGACTGTCATATCCAGATCTGCCCCCAAGTGAGCTGGATAATATGCTACTGAAGCTACTGGTGCATGATCTCTATTAACAATCCTTCTGCAACAATCCTCATAGTAGCAGCAGTGGAAAAGACTCAAAATTAAAACCTTTTTGGTAACACTTTGAAGATTTCTCTAGTTTAAGTAAGCAGACAGGACACCTCAGGTGGTTGTGTATTTACTCCAAAGGAAAGGGGTTAAGGGAAGGCAAGATCTTCCATGAGAGGTTCATACAACAAACCTCTTTTTCTTGGATTAACATTTGCAATGTTGGACTGTGTAAGTCCTGCATCTGCAGTAGTAGCCTGTGACAAGAGATGGGACCAAGTGCTTCAGAGGAAGCTGCAAGAAATCCATGGTCAGTAATGAGATGTGATTCTCTATGGTTAGTTCAGTTTTCTCAATAGTAAAACACTGAACTTAGTGGCATTGCATCAGTGCTCGAATTAGAGTGTATGAGGTGAATAAAAGTGAAGTAGATTTACAAAGTAACCTGTCTAGAGTTCAAGTTTACCTGCATACATAACTTTCTCGAATGCTACTGCTTTCATTCAGTTTCTGCCCTTGTAAATTCTCTTTCACTAGTGTACTAATGTTTTATTGCCTTCTTAATTTCTCTGTCCTAATCTGTTTCAGTGCTCCTGTCTCTGTTGCTTCCTATTCTAGTTTACTGTGGAATGTTGCTCCAGATTAAAAAAAAATAAAATAAAATAAAAAAATTATAGCCTAAAAAACTATTCTGGCAAGCTTTTTGTCTCCATTTCACTATTTCTTTGCTGCTCCTTTGGGTCTATGTGCTGGAATCATTCTGACTTCTTTTACCCTAAAATCACCTGAATCCAAACAGACTGTTTTTCTTACCAAAAGGTTTAAAATAGAATTCTGTACTATTAACTTAAGCAAAAATTTTCTCAGAAGACATCTAAATTGCCCTAATATAATCTTCAAAGCATGTCCTTGTGACATTAACATTTTACTTTGCTGTGGTCCAAAGGTGATGTTTGTGTCTAGTTTCAAAGCCACGGAAACAAGGAAGTTCAGTCTTGCAAGTTGACTACAAACTCCATGACTACAAAGCACGTTTTCTTTAATTGGCAACACACTTGTAGAAGTACATGCTACTTAAAACTCAAAGTTGATGGATTTTGTACTTAGAGGTACAATCATTCATAAGAAAAAAGTGTAGAAAAAACTTCTTATGCTGCCTTACCTTTGTGTTGATTAAGAAAATGCTAGGGGAAAAAAGTACCATACTAAAGCTAAACAGTAAACCAGATATGACTGAGATTTTAACCATATAAAAGTGAGGTCGTAAGCATGTTTTCACAGCAGCCCTTTATCTGCTCTCTGCAAAGTATGAAAAAGAAGGCATACAACCTCTCGTTTGCAGTCAATGGTCTATTTTTGTTCAGAATAGCAGGAAAATGCCACTTAAGCATAAACAGTACAACTTACTTTATTCTTCTTCTCACGTGGAAGAGAGTAAAAGGCCAAGTTCAGCATACAGAACAGAATATAAAACATTCTGTATCTGTTTCTATACTGAGAAGTGGGGGGCCTTTGCACTTTGTTACACACACTGTCACGGTGCAACTCTGAAAGAAATACTACCCAAGCCACTTGGCATCCAGTGTAAATCCCTTTTCCCCTCATCCGTTCCAGCTACGTTCTGCAAGGATGAAGATCGACTTACTTTGCACACAGAATTTGCTATAACAAGTTTAAAGTTCACAGCCAGACTGGTAGAATATGTGACAGCTTGTTAAGTTCGGTGATGATTTATTATCAGTTGAGGATTTGGCCAGTGGTGATTAATCAGCAAGCTGGATGACTCTAACACGTCATTTAAACACCAACTAATTCCTTCATTAAAGAACTGTACCCATCCTTTTTTTCTACAAAGTCATGTTTATATTGAGACATAGCCCATTTACGCGAGGGCAGAAACAAAACCTCAGAAAAGACCCCTTCATAACGGCATCAAAGTGCCTTTTTTTGCAGGCATTGCATCATGAAACACTTTTCAGAAACAATCTGAGCACCTAAAAAAGCACCTGACTTATTGAAAGGCTGATTTTAATCCTGATTGAGGCAAGTCTCCATTCTCATTTCCTGCCTAAATTTGTTGTACTACCTGTTTTTATTGTTATTACATTTTAGGCTGCTGAATTTCAGCACACATCTACCACTCTACTCATCAAGGTCACCTGGTTCTTTTTGTGTGACATTTCCATTCTTTGTATTAATAATGCTATATTCTTCTTGCTTTTAACAAATTTCCTCACACACTCCTCATATAAATTAGTAAAACCGTTAAACAGAATTATCATAAAACTTCTCTGCTGAGAAACATTACTAGCAATTTAGCTTCAACCTGACATCTTTAACGCTGCCTTTTGCTTTATCTCCTTAATCCAGTTCTTTGTTTCTCCAGTTGTTCCCCCTATTCTTCAGCTTCATTTATGATTTTCAAAAGGGTATTGTATCAAACCATATCTCTAACTAGGTGAGTTTTAATGCCTTTCCTTTGTCTTCAAAATCAGCTGTCTTGAATGACTGCTTGAAAGGATACTAGAGAAGGCTAAAGAGAATTAAAAGATGGTAAGAAAATTAAAAACTAGCAACTGTAAAGGTATATTCCACTTTGAATGTGAAGACTAAAAGCTTGAGTTCATTATTCAGTTCTGTCAGTGCAGAGCTCACCACTCTGCAACATATAAAGTCACTTCCTAACATTAAAGTTTGCAATCTAAACAAAATCCAGCCATGCTGCAGACACTTGATACTGGAAAACCAGAATTTACAATTAAAAGTGTCTTTTTCTGGCTGTGTTTTAAGGTTGTTATTTCAGCTTGTATGGGACAGCAGGAAAGACATTCATACTGCAAGTGAGACAGTAATGGTGGCAGAAGAGAAATGTGTTAAAAGGAGAACAAAATAAAATCTGAGTATGTGAAACAAAGAAATTTCTGAAGATAGGAAGAAACTAAGTGAATTAAATGGGAATAGGAGATATTTTCAAGGAATAGTGATGAGTATGGATAAAAGAGCGTGAGTGGGAAATTAACAGTAAAGATAAAAGTCTCTTATTGTGTCCTTTTAAAGATATGTCCACGCTGAAAAAGCTCTGATCACAGCTTCAAAAAACAGAGCCATATGAGCTCAGGCCAGCTACTTCATGCATTTCTATCATGACAATCAGAGTAGTCTAGCTACTTACTACTCACCCGCCGCACACGGCTGGTTTTCAGCCTGCACTCTGTCCTGTGCTGTTGTGGCTACATTTTTAGAGTCACATATATAGAACTCTATCAGTATTTTAGCAACCCCTACTCTAGTACAAAGCAATTCTATTTGTTCATCTTTCACTTCACTCCAGACAGGCCTTGCTAAGTGTCACAGGCACTCTGTGGCAATAGAAGGGGAAAACAAATGCTCAGCCTGTTTATCTGGCCTCTTCCAAGCATCCGGTACTGCCTTTTTGATTATGACTTGCTATGACTCATATAAGATACTCATTCCAAGATACAGTTAGTCATTTGCTTGTGGTATGATCATTGTTTCAGTTCATTATACCTCTAAGTTTAGTATGTCACAATCTGCAGCGTGGGGTGGAGGGGGGAGATGCACCAAAACACTGTGGTGGATTGTTACTGTAAGAAATAAAGACACAATAGGATTATGTCTGAGAAAGTAAAGTGGTCTCTTTACAGTGCAAAAAAACTCTTAAACAGCTAAATTTGTGAAGAGGCTGCTATGGAACTTGAGTCATTTGGGGAGCTAGAAAAAGTTCTACTGTGGGTTAAAACCTGCTGTAAGGAAAAAAAAAGGCTAGAAATCTTTCCCATTTGAAAGCAATCAAAATTACTTTCAAGCTGTGTGGCTGTCTCTGATTTTGCAGTGATTCCTCTGAAAATTTTAGTGGCTTCACAATAAAATTTTCCTGTTTTTAAAATCTTTCTTCCTCCTTTTACTGGGACAATGACTCTGAGAAACAGGAGAAATAACTAAATAAGCAACACTGCAAAGGGACTGGTGAAATTGTTTATCGACAAGAGTTGTCAAACACGCTACATAAACCATAGTAAAAAAAACCAATCAAACAACAGAGCAAAGTCTTTCCCTCAGTATTTTTCAATTACAGTAATCTTAGCAGGACAACAATAACCAGCACATTTTTGAAACACAAATACAAACTCCTCAACTGAGTGTGTTTTTTCCTGAGAGAGGATATGTCCATTTTCAAACATAAAAGTTGAACTGCCAGTGGACTGGAACGTGCACTCAGTGCAGTGGAACAGAGCTTGAGAACTTCCTCAGACGTGGGTTAAAATCTTCGTCAGCAGTCAAGGAGAGACAATGACAAAGGGCATAATAATATTGCTATTATAATTAGATGAACTTCAGAGGCTGGAGTCAAATTGGAGGACCTCAGTCTAAAGGCCTCCTACCCTCCCCACTTGTCAGATGAGTCTCCAAAGTGACAACTGCTCATGGATTTGCATCCACAACCAAAGTAGGATGGTTCAGCTTCAAGCTGTACAGAACTCCCAGAACCTGAGTCGCCCATTTTCTACATCAGTGTGACAGACAGCACACACTCCTGGGCTCCTGAGGTCTGATCCTGCCAGCTAACAGAAAAAATTATTGCTATTTTTCAGAGTGCACTTATTTGTGAAGAGTAAGACTGAAAATGAGAAGTTATTTAGAATAAATGTGTAGATCCTTCATTTAATCTCTCTTGTGTGCAATGAAATAGTTAACAGTACTGACATTTAACTATCATCCTTTGGTTATAACTGACATGAGCTTGATAGTTCACACCTCTTCACATATGGTGCTTTCTGCAGACCCACAGAGGGAGAGGCCTTTTTCAGCTCCAGCAAGCTGTCAGTTCAGCTCAGCTCTACCATGGGATTTCACCTTGAGAGAAGTAGCGGCGCAAGGGGCTGGCTTGTTTCTGAGCCTTTATTTGAATAGATACATGCTGACGTGTATGGCACATATGCCCCAATGCATTGGTCATAAACCAACCAGCTATCACAGAGAAAACTTTAGCAACTGACTTTTAGCCATTTTATAGTATGAAAGCACCATTCCAGAAAACAGAGGTGGAGTAACGGATTAAAAGACCTGCAGCACTGAATCCTCCCTCTTTAACAGCGTGGAATACTTTTGTTTGTTGAGTTCTCCTGCAGAGCAGACACACACCCTTTAGGTTTAGAGAAATAACCAGAGGGAAGGGGAGGTTGTGTCTTCCCTCAGAGCCACTGAGTACACCACACACAAGAGTGCAGGCTAGAGCAGGCAATGTAAGGAGGGCAAAGAAAGCAGATGGGGAGACCCTGGCAAAGGGCTTGGTTGGAGCAGACCTACAAGAAGTCATGGAAATGGAAAAAGGATCTCAGAAGAGATCATGTGGAACCTGTGCAGCCTGAGAAGTCACCAGAAGCTGGTGGAGTAGAAGAGAGGACTGGGGAAAGAACCTGTTCTGTACAGAGAGCAGGGAAGATTTGTTTTCAGGCCTCTTTTTTTTTTTTTTTTCATGAATATAGCTACCAATTCTGAGTCTCCTAAAGAGCTATCACTTTCTAGCATAGTGGTTTATGTTCTAATAATACATACTTCTAGAGATGAGACAGCTTTTGGTATGCTCACTAGAAAGAAAAAGTAGGGCATGTCCAACTTCAGCCCAATGTGAGGTCCTATCAACATCTCCAAATTGAAGGAAATGCTTGGGCTGACCAGGAAGGACAGGACAGGGGTGAAGATAATTTCTGTTTACAGAACTGCCTTTGTGCAGGTTGATCCCATAGCTGTTTACAGATTAATTCCTGAGAATATACATTGTGGACTATTTTTAAATAAAGCTAACTCTGTGGTAAAAAACAACAACTCTTGACATCTCATTAGACTGTATTTTAGACTGAAATAAGGCAAAGAAAGGCAAATCAAATTGTCTTTTCATCAGAAACTGTTATGAAAATGGCTGACACTATTCTTTATGATTTGGAAGCTTCTTGTCAAGTATTACCCAGGAGCAGTCTTATTTCACTTGTGATTGACAGGATTTTAGCTCACACAGTTCAAAACTTTAAATTATCTGAACCTGGAACCACTTGCTCTGTGGTAAAATGAAGCAGAGCTCTCTTTTTGCATATGCTTTCTTGGGAGAATAGCAAGCATGCTGCAAGATTTCTGCACCAGGTGATAATGTGAGTGAGCACCTATAGAAATGGAAGCACTATAACTATCCACACACTGACAAGCAGGGCTAACAAGCAAATGCCCAGCACAATGATCAGCTTGGCTATGCTGGTTTTGGGTAGCCACAGCACTCTGCCATCACAACATGCTTCCATGTCACATTGAACCAGAAGAAGATCAAAATAGGTGCAGGCTCTGCAGTTTACACCTTGCTCCCTTACCATATTTTTTTATTTATTTCTCCGCCTTCAACGCAAAGGCAGACAGACAGAGTTTTAGACAGTTCTTGGGAGAATGCTAACAGGCTAATAGGGTCATAATATAGGATAAAACCTCCCCCTAATAATATATGTCTGTTCTACAGAGATAAAAACACATTCCCTATTCCACCTTAAACAGAGGTATTCAAAGTAATTTCAGAAATACAAATTAATCAGACCTTTCAGGATTTTTGGCACATGCGTCGTTCTTCTGTAATCAAAGATCAGGTTTCTAGCAGCATGCCTGAGAAAAGAACCAAAGCAAGGAAGAAAGTACACAATTCGTATTTACAGTAACGCCACTAAACAACCTAAAATTGTACTTCAGTGTGATTCAGCAGATTTTAAGCTGACTGATGTGGCTTATCATTTGAAGTGAACGGTACTGATTCATTCAGAGGAGAATATGACAGAAAGACATAGCAGAAAGCACCACTTTCACTCTTTCTTTACAGCCTTGAAGCACACAAGACATTATGTTGGGAAACTTGTACATTGCAATAGGCTGCTTAGGAGATGCAGAGTTGAAAGACAAGTAAAATGATACTGCTTTAATATGTAAATGAAAGTGTACACAGTAAAATATGCACAACATTGTCTTTCCTGTGCAACATTTGCAAACATTATCCACAGAAACGCCAGGTCCAACACACAGGCTGTTTGAATGCTTAGGCTTGCTCAGTCATTTTCAGATGAGGTCAGCCATTCTGATGACATGACTCGGAGCTCTGAGGCTCTTGGCAGTGTTAGACTAGGAGAGGAAACACTTTGTTCTCCAATTTTCAGAGACTTTCACAGAACTTGCATCCAGAAACCATCATGAGACAAAAGGCTTCTTTCAGTTCCTCTCCTGGTAAAATTCCTCTCCTGAGTTTAAAACACACACCTCACATTTTCTTGAAATGCCATTAAGCAGAAAAAAAATGCCATTTAAAAACACTTCCAGTGTAATAATGCGTCACAGAACACTGCTAACAATTGAATTAAGGAATCAAGCATTTGTGGGGCTGTTCTGTAATTTGTGTATCAGAAAATGGTGTGAATAGATAGCACTTTTCTTCTTCAGCTGTGCTTGGAAACATTAATCAATGAATCCTGGCAGTATTGAGCAACAGAAAGCTAAGTATTATTTCCTTTATTTAATAAAAATGGGAAGTGGATGGCTTCACTGAAATACTACCCTCACCTAATTTTCCTCTCTGCTAGAAAAAAACCAAACCAAACCAAACCAAAAAACTTTTCGGAATTACACTCTGACTTCCATGTTATACAGCTGCTGTAACTAATACATTACAGCAGTGGATGGTGCAGTGTAGTGTGGGGCAATATTGCAACTACACCTCCTATCAATATGCAGGAGATAGGTCAAGGTCTGGAAATGTCTTCACCCAAAGGATACTTAATCCTCAAAAGAAAAAGGCAAAAAACTTGCAAGGAATCTGTAAGTGGTGAAAATGCAGTGAACTGTGTTCATTTTGCAAGTTAGAAATAACTTCCCAAGAACACAGTTAAAAAGAAGGAAAAGTGGTTCAGCTGGAATGGTTCATTCACCTAGAGTCTAGAAGATGAGATTTCAGATAATATTATTAAGGTAAAACCAACTGTAGTCTTCTCAAAGGGGCTACTAGTAATGATTTGACTAATAATTTGAAGTTGATGCTCGTTAAGACCATTTCTTACAGCATTGTGAATGTTCAGGAACAGCCAGCAGAGGTAATAGAATCCCAGCTCTGGGTAGGGGATAGAGAAACACAACAAAGTCAGGTCCACTACCTCTGAGGAAGACTTTGACAAAGATTTAATTAATCATGCAAAACTTAGGTTTTCTAATTCTTTGCATATTACAGCTGAACTTTGAAATGCCTCTTTAGTATATCGGTTTGAAAGGTCTGGGGAGAGGTTTAACGTATTTTGAATAATTTGTGAGTACAAATCAGGTTGATTAACTTTTGTTGTCCTTCCAGATTAATGTATAGTTTGAAAGTTGTACTCTGATTTTCTCCTCACACACAGCTCTCTTAGAATGCCACTAAAACCATTACTCAGCCCAAGGAAAGAGCAACCTGGGGTTTTACCAGAGATACAGAACACTCAGAGGTCAGGAGTTTACAAACCCAAAGTTTAATGGTCACCTATTAAAAGAGGAAATGGGTGAGGTGATAAATGAAGGCTGGCTTGGATTACAGCTATGAGTATTATTCCGATTAACTCATTAACTGTTGCACGTAGGTGATTTTGAAAAAGAAAGGTTATTTATCTGTAATAGATCTTCTTCAGGTAGCTATTTATACATACACATACATGGTGGATTTTGGGGGTTGTTTGCTTTTAATTTCTGCAGGACCCAAAGACACAAAAGTCCCATTCTCTCATCCACTCTTTATACTGGTTTACAGCTCGTGCCTCAGACTCTTGTTTTCTCTAAGTCTCAAAAGTGCCTCACAAAGGAGGGTGGGCTGCATATGTACATGTAAGCAACACAAATGCACGTATAAGCAACTCATCTTGAAGAACAGTTACAGGTAACCTTTCTTTCATCTCTGAGTGCTTGCCCACATGTACCTTTACTGCAAATGACACCCATCACAGAGTACTTTATTAAGGAAAAAGTCCCAATGTGACTAGTTGAAACTAAGCAAAAGAACTGACTGTCCCAAAGGTGGTATCATGTTGAGAGGCTTTAATATTCAAGGAAATAGTGAAATGAATCTTGGGGTTAGAAATTTGACCCTTTGCATGTGTTAGCTGAAGGTACAGGCAGACGAGGAGTCCCAAATCTGGTAAATATAAAAAGAACAAGCATGACTCGTTCAATATGTGCAAAGAAAGAACCAGTCTTGAAAGCTTGTAGAGAAAGAAAACTTGGGCAAATTAGTTTCTTGGCTGAGAAGAAATTCAGGGGTATGGAAGGAAAAAAATAAAGAAAAGAAAGAAAATTAAAGGCAACCCTGAGGGTGTAACTCGTCTTGAACAAACACAGCACACAGAGGAGCCATAGCAGTGGTCTGGCTCTTGCCTTTCAATGGCCAGTGTGATAACTCCCCAAAAGGACAAGCAGATTAGGTCCAAGCTTCTCCATACAGACATCTAGCTTCAAGTATATTGTTCATGGAACAAGAAAAGATGAAGAGAGGAGGTATCGTGCCTGACTTCAAGCAAGAGCCATCTTTTAAAACCCAGAAGAAGAGTCAGTGTCATAGAAAGAAAAAAAATAAAATAGAACGTATCTCCAAGCAAATGCAAAACAGAATTCAAGAACAAGACATACTCACTAGTAGTGAGGCAACACAGCTGACACATCAACTGAATAAAGTTTCTCTGCAATCTTAGCCTTGCAAGCAAGAGGCACAGGGATATGGGCATATTTTACACTTCTGTAGCTGCGTGCCTGGCAAAAAGATGGGTAGGACTTACATTCATGTCCTGTGGGGACCACTACAGTAAAAAAAGTACAGTCACAGTGTGAATGCATATGTATATATTGGGTACACTCATAATGTGAATGTATATGTTCACAAAGGTTCAGAAAATGAAAAGGCACCCCTGAGACATAAGGCAAAAACCTTTCCTTCTACACAAATTGTTTTTTACATTGTGGTCACGTCTGGGAGGTGTAGACAAGACCTTTGCCCACAGTGTTGGTCTCTGTATGAATGCAGAAGTAAAAGTTGTTTACTTAATTGGTAGCAGCAGTTCCAGAGAAAAGTTGTTATCACGTGGCCAAATGCAATAGTCAAATTTCTGTCATTTCAGCATGGAAGTGGCAACCCACTGGAGGATTTGACAATGGGCAGGAGTGGGGTCTTCCTCTTGTATCTGTCTTATCAACTAAGGTGAGCCCCAGTGGGAAATTTGTAGATAGTATTGAGAAGGGAGACTGTCATATGCCACTGGCTCCTTTACCACAGCTGTAATACAAAATGACAGACAATTTATCAGCACAGACAGGGCCTCATGCTAGTCTGTAACAGTGCAGGTATTTCTCTCTGAAGCACAGGTCAGAACTCCAAAGCCATGAGTGACATCCCCAGGCACCTTCTCACACGTCCTTCTCCATCTTTCTCTCCTTCAGGGAACAAGAATGTGTCAGTGACAGTAGGGAACAGCTCTGTGCTCACCTGCCCTCCCAAACCAAATACAACTATGGTAACATGGAAAATAAACCCCAATGTTGGAGGCCCCTGCACCTTGGGATACAGGGCTGACCAGAACAAGACGGACAGAACAAACTGCACTGACAGCATGAACTGGAAATTCAGACCAGACTGGAATCCTGCCCTTGAGATAAGGCAAGTGGAAATAGCCCACGAAGGAAATTACACCTGTGAAGTAGTAGCAACAGAAGGGAATTTCCACAAGACTTACCACCTGACTGTGCTGGGTAAGGGACCCCTCCCTCATTTTATAGTTCTCCAAAGGACCATGTCTGGGCCTGGACATACAAAGCTCCTCTCCCCATGCACTGGGGGATATACTAATGCAATATACTGCCACAGGATTCTGTACATTCATCTGGTTATCCCATAGAATCAATCATTAACACACTAATTTAAGAGAACTAATGCATGTGAGAGGAACAGTTCCAAGTGCTGAGGTATTCTATCAAACACATGACGTTCTTATCCAGACAGCAGGAACAGACCCATTTCCTCTCACGCTGGCATTCAGACACATTTTAAACCACATGTACGATGGCTGCTTAGGACAAAAGTCTAATTCAGCCCTGTATTTGGGATAATTCCCTGTCACAATGTCCAGGGAAACCTCCTCTAATGGTACATGGCTGTGGTAACTCACCTGAATGGAGGAGAGTTGTCCAAAAGGGAAAAAGAGGCACAAGAGATCTCTGTCTCTTGTGACTTTGGCCCATGTTGCTGTAGTGGGATGGCGCCGCCAGCCTTATTCTCCTCTTTTCACTGTGTTCATTTTGGGTAGAGAACAAGAACATCCTATCCCACTGCAGCAAACTAACTCCATGTATCTCCCCCTCCTGACACTTTGCAGTCCCCCCGAGGCTGACCTTGTACTGTGACGACCATGGGAACCTGGTGTGCGAGGCAGCAGCAGGGAAGCCGCCTGCTCAGATCTCGTGGGTCCTAGAGAACAACTCCACCCCCGAGGAAGAAAGCCATGACAACGGGACAGTGACTGTTCGCAGCAAGTTCACAGCACACAGCACCAACATGACTAATACAACCTGCATTGTGTCCCACCCGGCTGGGAACCAGAGCAAGTCCATAGCCTGTCGTCCCTCAAGTAAGCTTCCCTTTGTGCGTTCAGCATTGAAAATCCTGGTTGGCCTCCAGTGCACACTCTTGTTCCTTCTATGAAGGAAAATCTATCAAAGATACAGAAACTACAGTGAAGTCTCATATAGACAAAAGTACGATCTCCAACTGCCTTTGCCCAGAAACATCACCAGCTTGTTTGTGTTCTAGACACTATGTCCTAATTGTTTCTTTCCTAAGAAGAATATACATAAGCGTGGTAGTATCCTTTTGGTAGTGGAAATGTTGTTTGAAACAGAAACAAAGCAGTCATGATCTTAATGTTAAAATAATCATTTGGAAGCAGAGTTTTGCATTAGCAAAATTTTTTTAGATGTGAATGTAAAGTCTCTTGCTCAGATCTTAATAAGAGAGCGAAAGAGAACCAACTCCTGGGTGGCCAGAAGACTAATTAATCTTCTGGCCACAGAAGAAACAAATTAATCACTTCATTCTGAGTTGTGAATGTCTGACACTGTATGACATTTGGTTTCTGGTTTTTGCTTTTTTTTTGTTGCTTTTGAGAACTCCACGAGAGTTGTAGTACTAAGATATGCTGAGTTCTTGAGAGGAGTTCAGGTATGGCTTAATGAAAAAATATCATGAGTGTCCACTGTGAGATTTTGGGGATCTGTTTTTGCCCCTGACACAGACTCCATTTGTGTTTCTCAGACAAGTTTTGTTACTGGTTTTTCCTTCTGGTGAAGGGGATTATATTTCTTTTATGAGCATGCTGAAAATGTGTGTATGTGTTAAAGCAGCTTTAATCTTATACTGAAATAATAAAGAAAATGAGCAGCAAGAAGAGATAACTAAGACTAACTCTTTGTTTTTAGAGAACAATGGCTTTATCCTGCATGTCTGCATCACTGTTTGTTTTCTGAGCATCATCACCTTAATGGTTGCCATTTGCTATTTTAAGCTCCGTAGTAACAGGTATGTATGATAAGTGCTAAGGAAAGACTGTCTAGTGCTAGAAGAAATCTTTAAGTACTGTTTGTGTCTTGAAATCCTAAGATTCTGTCAGTCTGTGCTGCTATGAATAATGGAACTAACTACATCAAATATTTCTATACTGCAGACAGTGTGCATTCCACACATCTTCACTGAATAATGTATCTGACTAAAATATAAATGAGCAGCAGTTGTCAGAGGATCCTCATTGCACTGCCTGCTACACTAAAGGGGAGCTCTTCATTCTAATAGGAAAGTGGGAGAGTAAAGCAGATCCTGTGATAGTCTGTCAGTGCCTCTCTTATTTAGATCAAAGGGTTGGTTCTGTTGCCCAGTAAGTTCTGCCAAGTGCCAGAGGACTGACCAGTGCTATCCTGACATATCAACAGAGGGGACAGCATATTGTATCTGTATGAAAAAGCTCCCTGGGTGAAGCTGGACTCGAGCCCCTTCAGAATTTGCTCTGGAGAAAAAAGTAGTTCCAAGATAAAACTACAGAAATCATTTGTGCAGTGAAAGGCTGAATTAGCAACTGTACTAAAACCTCAGCTATGTTCCCTCCTTCCCTTATTCTAAACCTGTTTTTCTCCCAAACCTTCTCCCTCAGAGGTGAAGAATTAATTCAATACAATTTCACTAACCACAAATTGTACATCCTTTCAGAGGACTTTGATTTTAATCTTTTGTTTCCACCTTGTGTTTAAGCTCCCAGAAACATGAGAAAAAACCTCTAAAGAAAGTCAGGGTGCCATAATTTTGGGTTCAAAAGTCAAGGAGAGAGAGACATGAGAAAGCTTTGGCTTTACGCTTGAAGACAAGAAAAAGAAATGTTTCATAAGCTTGTGATCATAGAAACCAGGCTGTGATCCAGCCAAACCTAGGACAGAGGAAGGAATTGGCTTTAATATTGGTTTTCTTTTTCACAGATGGTGCCACAAAACCAAACCTCCTGAAACTGCTCCTACACATACCCCACAGGTAAGGAGAATGATGCAAATTAGACCATCACCAGGCATCTTCTGGTATCCCTGAAAACATGGTCAGTAAAGGGAAATAATTAGATTTTTACCCCCTGCTTTCAGCAGATGCTACTGTGTCTGTTTGCTCTTAGCTGTATCTCAGGACAAAACAAAGCCTATCATCACCATAACTCTGACTTGGAGCAAACCTCAGAGGCATATTCCAACAGCAAAGGCTCAGCAACTGCTATCCTTTATCTTAGCAAGGCGTGAGTCCCACCACATCTCCTTGGTTATATCAGATACCCTGACCACAACTGCTGTATAAACAGTCCAGGAGGGAGGCAATATCATGGATTGGGGAATATTAAGAAATATGTTAGTAAACAAGAGGATTAAACAACAAAATTAGCAGACACAGGGAAAAATAATATCCCTCTTGGTGTCCATGTATGATAATGTGCAAGTTTTGAAGGCCAGTCTTCAATTTGTATGGTCAATCAAAGAAAGAACCATACTCAAGACAAAACATTTTCTGTCTTGAGTGATGAGCTGCAAGCTGGGAGGTATTCTCGAATTCCCTATGGTGTTACAAGCTTCCTGTGTAGCTAAGCAATTAACTTATCAGCTCTGTGTCTCTGTTCTCTGCTAGTAAATATAAATAAGAGCATTTCTAGGCAGACAAGATGTGTTACATCTATATTGTGAGTATCTGTGCACTTACAGTAGACACTAGGCTCGTATTCTGTCATCAACTTAAAAAGATGCTTCAGTTACAATTTCTGAAAGACTTAGTCAGTTCCAGCTGTTATTATAATTCCTCCTGTTCTGCTGCCCTGCATCCCAGTTGTTGCTGACAGATGCAGTTGCATTAATGTGAAATAATGGATTAAGTACCAGTGTTCTTGTTGTCACATCACACAACTTTCATTAGCGTGTCTGTAGACCAGAATTGTAAACTGATGGAGGAATCAATCACGGTCAAGACTCTAGCATGTTATTTGTGCTTTCTAGAGAATTAAACCCTAATACAATTTTTTTTTTCAGGCCAAAATAAGTGCAGTAGAAGAGGAGGAAAAGGAGGAAGGTGAACCAATACCTCAGCTTTACCCTCTATATCTTTGACAGAAACAGTAATACATGTTCTTTGGTAGAAAAAGCAATAGAGGTGTTTTTTTTCTTGAGTCTGAGAGGAATAAATATGGGAGCACTATTTCCCAGATACATTCTTCAGTACAGATGAAAGCCTTGCAGAGTCTTGCCAAACTAAACTACTCCTTGTATTTACAGCTTTTGGTTTTGTTTTGCTAGGATGACACAATGGAAGTGGAACCTTATACTACTTATGTGCAGAAAGAAAACGTAATTTACAACTCAGTGTCTGATCTGACAGCGGGGCAGAATATTCCACAAGGACTCTTGCCAGCAACATGAATGATTCGACAACACTGGAAAGGGAGAAAGACACTTTATAAAAGACTGATTATATAAAGAAACTTCTCAAAGGATTTCTTCAGATTTTGGGGCAACATAGCCCACTAGGTCTGTTCAAACACCTGTGCTTGCTGATGAGTCTGTATAATTCTTTTTTTCCCCTGTTTTGCCTTCTTCCTTGGGAAAGGAAACAGCTTTCTTGTTGTTTCTCAGGCAAATGTGACTGACTCCATGCCCTAGTTTTTCCTGGAAAAGCTATTGTGATCAGTCTTGCCCTTGCTGTTCTTGCCTTGGAGATCCTAGGTTTGTCAGTCACTTCTAGGTATTACTTTGATGCACTTGACACTATGTTGCATATATTTGGGAGATGGGAGGAGTGTTATGTCTGAACCAAAATGAAACACTCTTCAATCAAGAGCCACTTTGTTCTAATTCACAAATTACTAACATAGTGGCCTGGGTACCGATCATCAGAGAATAGCTCAAATGGCGGAAGATATTGGTAAGGAAGACCTTAAATGCCTCAGTTCTGAAAATGGAAACGAGTGATGAATTTAGAAGGTCATCCACCAAGAAAAAGACTTCATTGGCATGATTAATTTACTTGTTAGGTTCGTATTCAGTATTTTCAACTAAATGTGTTTACTCTGTATTTCAGGTTATTGTTATGATTACTTTTCCATAAGATTCTCTGAAGATATGGTATTCCTCTCTTTCTTAAGAGTACTGGCATTAAGACACTGTAAAAGAATTATGTTACTCAAATCTAGTAAGCTCCTTTTAACAGAAGCAAACACCAAATATTTCACAGAACAAAACATGTTCAAATGTATCTTCTATAATTGTGCAATAATGTACAAAAAAGATAAAATGCTTGCTAATTCTAGTCATATTTATTTTAACTAGCACAACTAAAGATTTTTTCATTCATCTAGATGTTTTGTTGATATTCTTTTAAATATACTTGCAAATTCACTTTTTTGTATGTAAATTACCTTATATATCTTAATGTGTCTCGTGTTCAGGTGACTTCTTTTCACCTTCCTAAAATACCCTTTAGGAATAAATAATATAAATTGTCCTCTATACTAGCAGTTCTCAAACTATTTGGATTGATGCCTTACTAGATAAAGTATGAACTGGCTTTACAGTAAGAGTAAAGAAATCCATCTGTAAACCTCTGTTTACTACCTCTTATTTAATTATTTTAAAAGATGGACTGGCTACATGGTCTGATGGTAGGATTAGAAGAACTAGATTTTTCCTTTAGACCGTAGAAATGTCTTTGCCACACATTGCTAGAACTTTCTTTTCAGACAGCCTCCCAAGGGCTCAGACCCAGTGCTTGGAAAACAGACTTCTAAATTGACTGCTGTTCCTAAATGTATTACTCATGTAAACTGATACAATTGGTTATTTATTCTCACTCTAACAGTTATGAAACCACCACTTCTGTCCAGGTGCACTCTGCATGCAAGTATTGCTTTTTGCCATGTCTAGATGTTATTTTAGAATGGAAGGGATCAAAGCTGAGTATCAATCAGCTACAAACAAGCTGACTTACCAAGGAAGAGAGCCAATGAACTCAGTCACAATCCTCTGAAAGTTCCCACTTAATATAGGTGTAATACTGCCTCTTATGCATTAAAATTACTTCAGTATCTTCTATTTCCATCCTACTGGCAATAGAAATTCAAGTTTTCACATTAGAGCTGTATGACTTTCACAGGAGCACTGACATAGCCACCAACATCTATATGTAGCACAGGCTTCCTCATATAAATCTAGAGTGTATTTACTTACACAAACCTAGAGAATTAGTGTATTGGCAAGGAAATGCTAAATAAATGCTTTTCAAAAAACATTTATTAAAAGAAAATTTAAAAAATCTAAAATCTTTATAAGCAGAGTAAATAATATTTAATGGGTAGGGAAAGACAAGTATGCAATGCATTTAGTCATAACTATAAAGGAAGCTCAAAAAATACATTTGCACAGGAAAAAGCTCTGCAGTCAGACCAAAACCTATTCATAGAAAGTACTGAGCAAAGAATTTTCACTCCTGAATATATTTCACTAGTGAATATGTAAGAAAGGCTTCCACATGTTCTCCCTTGCATTCAATATTGAGAAATCATTTCTCTCTGATGGACTAAAGATGTCAGCTATCTTTGGCCACCTGTTAAGTTAAAAAACAATTCAACTTGTGCTTTTTGTAATTTACCTCAGATGGGACACTACTTGGTTAAGCAACTGCATAAACATCCAGAGAGGTACCTCATTCATTATTTTTCTTCAATGCCTTTGCTCAACTTCTGCAATGACACCAGTTCAATAAAAATGACAATTTTTTAAGGGTGTGGGCATGCTGGAATTACTGCTAATTACATAGATCAGATTGTCTTGTAATTCCCTTATGGTCCTGATCATCTGCCTCTGTCATCATTGCCTCTCAATATATACTTAAAATGGTAGGCATTACAAGGCAGATGCTATATTGAGGTTCTGAGTGTGCAAGCACCTTGAATAAAGGGATCCTAATCCAAAGCTGGGGCTCCAGCACCTTGGGAAAATACAAATAATAAAGAGAATCTGCAAACTGAGCCAGATGGGAAGCTTGTTTGCTAAGTATTATCACATATATTAGCCAATTTGCTCCAGGAGATATCGCTTGCATAAAAGGTTCCTCACTGATCAGTACACACGAATCTTTCCATAGAAAAAACTGAGAATCACACCAGCTTCTGTCCACAATATCACAGATAATAGAAGCTGGTGCTAATGCTATGCAGCAATATTCTAGCCTGAGTCATCAAACTCACAACTGGCACTTTGCTCTGCCAGTTTTCCTCTTTGTAAGAGCACATTCTTATGACACTCTGTACCAGTCCTGCTGTTTTTCACATTTATTTGCTGAACTCCAGTCATTATTCCCTAGGTGTGACTATTAGCTTTACCAGTCAGTCAGCTGCAAAACACGAATATATTAAAAAGCCCACAGTGAGGAGATGCACATAGTCAGCTCTCTTTTGACAGTATCAATATACTTGCTGCAGAGTAGCTTCTAAATAGAGAGGTCTGTACTCAAAGATCTAGAAGCCTGAGGCTGTGCCCACTCATGGTGCCTGTTGTTTCTTGATATGTCCCTGGATGTCTACTACAACGTGGTGAAGTCAATGTGCAACAGAAGACCTACACCTTTAGGCTGAAGGCCATTCTCCCTTACAACCTGTCCAACGGAAAATACTGGCACTGCACTGATGCTGTAACAAAATTTGACCTTCCAGGATGAGTTAGGGTGAAGTGCTGCTACTATTTTTAAGGGGAAATTTGAAATAGAGGCTGACCTGTAAAATAACTGTAGTAGGACACCTAACGAGATATGTTCTTTTGATGCCCTATTTTAGCTTCAGTTATCTTGATCTTCAGCCTCCCACAGCTGTTCAGGAAGGCAGAATGTGATATGTCACTGTGATAAAATGCAGGAGAGACAGGAAAAAGGGAGTTCACAGCCCTGCTGCACAAAGTTATAGATTTGTTTATTCTTTATCAAAGATTCTAGGGTTTTTCCCTTCACCTCAAAGCCTCTCAGACAGATACATATATATATATGCATATATATATATTTAGCTTAGTATTTTCAGGTGATATCCTGTGAATAAGAAACATTCTGGCTATATCCAAATGAAAATAGTAATTCAGGAACACCTATTATGACCACTAGATGACAGTTTCACCTCACCCTGTGAAAAACACTGCCATGGGAGAAACATTAGTTCTCCACATACTCTCTTATTAGATTTGGGATTCTAGTGACTAATTTTCTTACATGTGGAGCTTCATTTGTGACACAAAACAAGGCACAACACCATCAAGCAACAAGGCAATTCTAAGGAAAATCAACAAAAATAACATTCTATGCACCATCAACCTCATTCAGAAATCACTGGAGACACATCCATAGTATACATAACACTCAAATGTGCAATGGTAAGTAGGTTCTCAGGGTATGGAGAACAGAATAGAATGGAATAGTGAAAAGCCACTGGGATCTCTAGGGCTGGGGTAGTAAAAGGCAAATTGGGAAGAAGATGAGAGAGTGATTAATGAGAATTCAAAGGACTGCCGTTAGAGACAGGAGTTCCTCTCCTTTTTCAGCACTCCACCTTCCAGTGGGAGGGCTCATTCTTCTCCTCTTTATTACAGGAATCAAAATCTATCTACTACTACCTGGGGTCCACAGAGCAGTTAATTCCCTCCTGCAGCCCCCACTGTTCCCATACCTCCTGGGTTGTTGTTTCAAGACAGGAGGTAGGAGGGTGTGAGGTCCCAGCAGAAACCCAGCAAAGGACAGGGGTATCTGGCCTAGTTAGTCCTGCTGCTGGTAGGACCAAAACCACAGATTTGCAGTAGAAACCTTAGGAGAGGCCCACGCCTTCAGTAAAAGCCATCCCCTCACTTCCGAAGACCCCTGGCCTCAGTAGAGATAGCAGCAGAGCAGAATAACATCTGCTCCAGTGGTTGTTCTGTTCACAAAATTGGTCCTTATATTCCAGACAAAATAAACATCTGAAGTCAGCTTTGTCCATTTTTTCTACTCTTCCCCCTTGTATGCCACTCACCTGTAACCCAGAAAATTACACAGCTCTTCACAAGGTGTGATCCTTTTATGGGATTCATTTGCATCACATGAGACCTGATATTGACCTTAATCTCCATCTTTTAATTTGGGGAAAGGAACAGGAAATGGGTGAGAGATCACTGCACAACAGCCCAGTGGGTAAGAGTGATCAAAATCTGATGGAAAACACGATGGAGAAAGCATGCAGTGCCCATGCTATCCGCTTCCGTGAAGGGCTAAGGTGGGGAAGCGTTTGTAAACTAAGGAGAGTTGCTGCTGGCACTGCCTTTTAAATGTAGGGCACAGGTATCACCACTCTGCTATGCCAGGTCTTTCTTTCTAAAGAAAACCCTGTGAAACATGGCCAAGAATTTCTGATCACAGGGAAACACAGGCATACACATCTGTCAGGAACATTTATTGCACCAGCCCTTTGCCCCTTCCCCTGTACCTTTATGGCTCTCTCACAGTGAGAACCAGAGACCAAATACTTTTTTAAAGTTTTCATCCCACCACAGTCACACACTTCAATCCCCTTCACATTTCTGGTGAGTAACCACCTCCCATCCTCAGTTCAACCCACCCATCTCTGCTTTTTTTCTCCCCTTCCACTTCTCTGCAAGCACTCAGACCTCTCAATACTGAAATACTGATGAAAATGTTGAACACCGCCAAAATAAGTCACATTACAGACGCGTTGCAAGGGTCTCAAAGTGTGCACATTAGGCTGTATGATGTGAAAAGCTGCTTATTCAAACACAAAATGAACAGTGTCTGGGCATGGACTTGAGTGATCCATCATGCTCCTTGGAATGCTGTTTCAGGAAAGGGAAGTAGGTGGGTGTGAGGTCCCAGCAAAGAACAGGGACATCTGGGCTACCTAATCCTCTTCCTGGTAGGACCAGCATAGATCTGCTGTAGGAACTTTAGGAGGGGTTATATGATGGTGGCTTATAGATGAATGACTGTAGGAACACGCGTTTTAGGAGTATTTACCACTGGCTGCAGTGTAGTGCAGCTGCTGCATTCCAGTTCCAGGACCTCATTGTAGGAAAGCAACTCAGCACATTACAGATCCGCGACCAAGCTGAATCTGATGTAGGGGATATCCAAACCAAGAGGATACTGCAAATGTAGGAGTTGCCAGTGCCACAGCAGAGCAGCAAGGGAGATGATAAAAAAGTGTGATTTTTTCAATAGCTTTCTGTACCTCATTGATCCAATGAGGTTCATGTAAATAGGCAGTCATTGCTCTCTGGGCTTACTATCAGTATTTCAAGAGCAGTCTGGAATACTCTAGCAGAATAATAATATTGCTTTGCCTGTTAGTAAACACTTTGTAGACAAAGATCTTACAGCACTTCATCGTTACTTACATATTTAATCTTATTAATTCTCTCTGAATTATCATAAATATTTTTTTAAAAAAATATCAACAAGATTTTAAATAGACAAGAATATGAAGGGAAAGAAGGATTCAGTGATTTGCACACAATCAATGTCAGTGAACACTGTAGACAAAGATCTTACAGCACTTCATCATTACTTACAAATTTAATCTTATTAATCCTCTCTGAATTATCATAAATATTTTTTAAAAAATATCATCAAGATTTTAAATAGACAAGAATTTGAAGAGAAAGAAGGATTCAGTGATTTGCACACAATCACCAAAAATCACATTTTGCCTATTCAAAAATCAGGACTGATCAACTGTAGCAGTAAGGAAAAATCATTTTAAAATTAGCACCCTCTAATTCTCCTTAAAAAAATGCTGGCAACACTTTAATAAACACAGGCAAATTTCTTCACCTCTAGGAGCTTCATTTTTCCTCTTAGGTAAAACAGAGTAATGAAACCAGCCTACTCTGTGAAGTGCATGGTCTTCTACAGATAGATACTGTGTAAAATCTAAGCATCACTTTCACCATCAAAGATCAGCCATCTCTGAGCCTGAACACAGAAAGCTGTGAAACTGGCAAATATATTATAACAGAATAGAAAGTGAAAATTGTAACATCAAATTGAAACTGCGAAACTGAGCTGAGATGGGCAAGCTGTCCTTCACCCCTCATATTTGCAGCATGTCGTAGAAGTGTGTATAACATCCTTACCGAGAATAATACTGAGTTTTCAAAGGATAAAATTTTAATGTCATTTGGTATTTGATTCAAGAACTCACCTGGCAGCAAATGAATCACTGTCTTTTGTCTGTTTATTAGGTAATGCTTTCCACAGAACACTGTTTTTTGTTCGCTTGTTTGTTTTGCCATGGTCTCTTCACTCCATGCTGACCGGTCGGTGCCCAGCAGTGGTTTAGCTGTACAAGCTGATGAGCTCATGCCCTAAAGTGGAAAGGTTACAGAAGATTCAGCTGCTAACACTCCCAAGGCTGAAAATCTACAAACACTGCCACGTGTACATGGGGGTGGGAGGGTGGATTTTAAACAAAAGTAGGAAAAAAACTGAAAAAGTAATGTAAAGTGTTGGGGCTTTGGTTGTCTGTCATCTGCTTTCATTTACCATTTCAAGCTCTATTGCACCAGCTGAAAGTAAACACTTTTTTTTTTCCTTTTTATAATTTCTATCTGTAACCATAGAACAGGACACATAAAATTACTTAGATGACCACATGACAGTGAAAGAGAGTTCTAAGGAACTAAAACAGAGTAGGATAACTAGAAAGAATTCTTAGATTTTAATCCAGGTAAATATATGCCCTCCTTGCTTCACTCCTCACATGTAATCAAAAGAAGAAAAAAAATTCTAGAAAGGAACAAGTTACTTTTGGAGGGTAAAGAGGAGAGAAAGTTCATAAAAATTTCCATGGTGACTCTTCAGCTTATAACCAGATTCCATGAACTTTATTTACCCCGTAAAGGGGGCAAATCTGAAGTCACACAGAGTCCAAGATATGATCACTTGATTGCTTTTAATGTACGAAGATTGTATTTCCCATGCCTGGCTAAAGATTAAAAGGAAACTATTAGGGCTGGAGGTGGACACCAAAACTTTTTTTGATGCCAGCTCTTTTTTTCTCCTTTTTCGGACTTTCATCCAAAACATGTTTATTTTGGCAGCCTACATAGAGGACTGTGAAATCATAAAGAGGCACTGTCCAGTTCTTACCTCTACAGGACAGTAGACCAAATCTAATCCTTGCAAATTGCAGCTGTTTTGATGAAAATTGTTTTGCCAAACTAGAAACTCTTTTTTTCCCCCCCTACTTTTCTGGTTTTGTGTTGTTGTCAGGACCTGGAGGGGCTCAGGAGACAAATTTTTCCCAAGAGCTTTTGAGGTTGTTCTCTTACCTGCTTTTTAACAACATAAAGAAAAAAGGGGTAGGGATTGCTGGGGGGGAGGTAGGGGGAAAAGACTTCTGCTGTTCAAGAACTTGCCTTCAAAAGATTGAATGAATGGCACAAGGGATAATGAGGTCTTGTCTTTATGCTGCTGGCTCAAATCTGAAGTGATTGAAGATTCCTAACTGCTTTGTTATTATCCTTGTTTATTATTGTAATGTCTAGGGACTAATCAAGATGGGCAAAGATTTAGTAATTACTATACAAACAGGGAGCTGTAGACAGCCTTAGACCTAAAGACCTTACAACTTAAACAGATTATGCCAAACATGACAGAACCTGATGTTATCAGCAATATTTGAAAGCAGGAGCAATTGTGGCAGCATGTTCAGTGCTTAAATACTCAGTCATGCCTTCCTGAATCAAAGTTAAGATTTTCAAACAGGGTGTGAGATACATGAATGCCTTGAGAAAGCTCACCTTAAGTTACTGACTCTGTGAGCTGATACGCTCTCCACAGCTAGCTTCCATTTCCACTGCAACAGCCTGCAGAAACAAATGCTAAATCTTATGTCACTGAAGTTAATTAGTGTGTTTTCCATTTAAAATTTCAAAGCAACGATATCAACCTAAGTTGTTACGAGGACTTTTCTTGGGCAGGTGTCAAAGGTACATAAGCCTCACTGTATTGCTGCTGTGGAGTGGGGTAAGTAGGCAGCAGATAGAATTTAAGGCATGAAAGATGGAACAGGAATTAACTACAGATACACAATAATTTAGGGTTAGATTGGTAGGACAGAATTCGGAATCTGTCCCATTAGCTTGAGCGAGACTGATCAATAGAATGCATATTGTCAGAAATCTAATAATTGCAGGTACATTGAGCCAGAGCAGGAAGTTATATGTAAATCTGAGTAGAATAATTCCTGCAGTAATAATCCCCCAATCTTTGGGTGCATGAAGCTGTGCTGAGGTACAGGTAGAAATGTAGGATAGGGAAGACCGTGCAGGAGGTACTTAGGTGAGGATAAGTAGTGGATTTCAGTTCCAGAGAGGATTATGGGACTTTTTCTGGCATCATATTCAGATTTTAATACACTATGAAGTCAAATTTTAGTCACTAAAGTCTGCTAGGTGTTAACAGATGATGCTGTAATGAATGTACAAATTGTATTCTTCCTTGATCTGCAACACAAAAAACTCCATGTCTCAGTGATGCGAGAATTTGATCTCACAGGAGAATTGAAGGGCAGATTAGCTAAAATCTAAAACAAGTAAATAATGTTCTTTGGGGAATCATATCTGGCAGTTTACTAAGGAAATTCAAAAGTATAAATATTTACAATAGGAGGTACACAGATTTCTCATAATATTATAGCTGATTCCAATTTGGAATACATGCTGTTTTGCTTAAGTCTATTCCATTTGCTTTTGAAATCTGACTCATACTCCACATATAAACTTCATTATTTGCTCGTCCTTTCTATCCCTATCCTTGCTCCATTATTTTTCTGGGGTTTGACTTTTACTGGAAATTTCATGTGCTTTTAAATTTTACCAAAGGATTGCCTTGATAAAAGCTCTGAATAAAAAAGCAGAATCCTAAATTGATATTTACAAAACAGATTGGTGCTGTTTATATACTGTATGTATTTCTAAATGTATGTATGTAACATTACTGTTAATTAACCGCTTTACTGGCAAATTCAGAGATCTCAGTGAAAACCAGGGATAAAAACCTCTTCCTTGTAGAGTTTACAATCTCAATAGTCAAAATAGGCACAGTGTGGAGGAAAATAAACTCTTCATGACAGATGTATACTTTCAATCCTTTTTACCTCATTCCTCTTTGTACTTTCAATCCTTTTTACCTCATTCCTCTTGTGCATCTCAAAAGGAACTTGCAAATTAAATAACACAGTGAGTTTTATACCCATCAGTAAAAAAACAAACAAACCACAACCCAACTTGTAATAGGGCTGAAAGAATGAAGCCATTGTCAGCACAGCATGATGCATCTGCATTAGGAGCTTGCAATAGCAGTAGTGCATCAGGGCCTCTGCACCCATGCAAGGCAGATCATAATTAAAACAAACCATAAGCCTCTAACTAGGGCTGGGCAGAGCTCAGACTATGCTGAGATTCCCAACAACTTTTAAGTGTGTAGATGCCGTCTGGGCCTTCTCTGAATAAGCCTCATTCAGAAGTGTATACTTGTTGTCTTCAGCTCTCATGCAGTCAGGCTCCTATCACAGTTTCCTGCTTCCCATTTCCAAAGCAGAAGTAGACTTAAAATAAATTATTTGAAACACATTTCTATCAACTCAAAGGGAGTTAATATTAAGTTTGGAGTACAGATATATTAGGAAGTAGAAAAAAAAATAATCTGATTTCCACCAAAATATTTTCCCTCCCTTTACAAGGAATCATTACAAGTTACCAGTTCACATACTGAGAACCTGATTTTTTCACTGGAGGATTCTCCTGAATCAAGTGGAGATATTAGTGTCTAGCCATAGGAGAGAAGTGGGACTATCACAGAAGGTAGATGAAAACTAACAAAAATGGGAAGCTTAGGGCATTCTGCAGTCTAATGAGGGACACACTGTGACATTCATCTTTGGTTCACTGGAAGCTGGAAACTGATGGCAGAGCATCAGGTCCCCAAACTACCATGACTATTGGTGATAACTGGAGTGAGAATGTGGTGTATTAATCTTACACTGGAGGCAATAGATTAAACAGATACACGGTAGGCAGTACATTCACAGCAGAAAGTGTAGTCATGTAGTCCCTTCTAGAGCTTGCCCCTTTTCTAAAGAGACAGCACTGCAGAACACTTCTCTGCAATAAAATGATGAACTCCACTGCCACTAAAACTGTTGAAAAACCACTTTTTACCAGCTTCCCAGAGAAATATCCAATGCCAGCCACAGGTGTATGAACATTCCAGAGTCAAAGTTGTGTCAGCCTTACCCAGTCTATGTACATAAGGTTGATACAGCTACCAAAGAGAGGTATGGACATCTATGCCTTGAAAGCTCAGCCCTCAGAGATTTGAATCAGGCCTAAATCTGATGTCTAAATATATCATTAAAGTAGCAATACTTAAACTAGGCATTAAGATATCAGAAATGTATCCATGTCCTGGCCTTATCTTATTTGGAAGTAATGTAACTGTTTTATTGGACAAATCCCTAGATTGTTGCCAAGGGATTTAAATAAGGTCTTGTTATCCACTGAAGCCTCAGGGGTCCAGGAATATAAGCAAAATCTTGTGATTCTCTTTTAAATAAGGGGCTACTTTGCTTTCAACAATCTATCATCCTTCAGGCCAGGCAGCTTCTGCTCCTCGGGGACTATTTAAAAAATTACTTGCAGAGGAAAGCAGAGCCAGACAACAAAATCCCAAGGATTTACTCTTTTGGGCTGTATTATGATCAGCAGTCAAATACATTTAAGGTGTGAATTTTAGGTTTATAGCAAAGATCTGACAGTCTGTCTGCAGCTTTGCTGAGTGTCCTAGTATTTAGCTGGGACAGAGCTGGGGTTTTTTTTTAGTAGCTAGAATAGCGCTGTGTTTTGGTTTTAGCCTGGGATTTGTTATGAGAAGAACATTGATAACATACCAGTGTTTTCAATTGTTGCTGGAAGTCAAAGGACTTTGTGTTTTTCTAGTTTACAAGTGCAAGGCCTAGGGAAATATTTAAACTAATAAGCTAGATTGGCATTTGGATATGCTGATGGGATATTCCATATCATATAATGGTATGTTCAGTATATTAATGAGGGTCTCTCTCCTGTAGGGGTTCTATCTCTTTGGCTCTCACTCGGGTTCTCGCTCTTCTGGGATTGTGGTTTCAGTTTGGGATTGTTGCTCCTCCAGGATCATTATCTGGGAATGGGCTGGGCTTGGTCAGCAGGTGGTGAGCAATTGCACTGTGTATCACTCATTTGCATATTTTATTACTATTATTATTATACTATTAATATCATTATTATTTTAAGTTTTATTTTATTTAAATTATTAAATTGTCCTTATCTAACTTACGAGTCTCCTTACCCTTACCCCTCCAATTCTCTCCCCTATTCCCTGTGGGCAGGGCGGGGAGTGAGCAAGCGGCTGTGTTTGGCTGCCAGCAGAGTGAAACCACCACACTGGGATGCAGAGTGGTATGTATGATCCATAACCACTTTGTTGTGCAATTATATATGAGCAGAGCAGCTCCCACTATAGTGGGTTCTTCAGCTGTGACGGCAGCCAGAAGACACTATGGCAACAGTGACAGCAGCTAGTGTAACAGTCTGACTAAGTAAATGACTTCCTTAGCCACTGTCTCTAGTGAGCCATATTCAACTGGCTTAATAGCATCTGGTTTGAGAGCATTCACAGGACTTCAGAGTGTGTGGGCATAGGACACAGCACACTGCTCCCATCCTGTTTCCAACATTTTGCTGTGTTCCTGCAAAAATAATTCACGGGCTGTTTGCTCCCTGCCTCACAGCAGCAAGGTTAGGAATGACCTCTCCTATGGCAAGAGAAAGCTACTGCATTAGTCATGCCACTGCAGCTGACAGGAAAATGGAAACAAATGGAGGGTCAGGAACATGCAACACATGAACAATAGTTTTGAGAGGAAGAGAGACAGATCTGTATCTTAAAGCTTCCCTTGGGAGCCAAATCAGAACATGACTCCAAATTTCCTAGCTGGCACAAATCTCTAGGCTGAGCCAAAGGCAACAGAGACCTTTGTGTTCTAGGTCATTCCTTTTGTGTATTCCATATACAGAACATAAAAGGGGGAACAAACTGGTTGTCTCTGTCCCCTGGGAATCCCCAGCTGTTGGAGATCTTTGCTTTGGACAGTTTTATCGTGTACCAATGGGTGGGCCAAGACGAAAGGAACCCAAGCACAGGGGAAGCGTACGGGTGGCTTAAAACTAACTATAGCTGTGTGTACAAGACCCCTTTGGACTTCTGCCAGGTACAGTTGGGGCAATCTGGAGACCGTGCACCAAGCTGTACAATGCAGGCCTGTGGTGGTTTAAGACCTGAGGCACACGAATACTGTGAGGTTCAAAGGGATGCAGGGAGAAAAAAGCACACAAAGCACAAAGCAGTATCTTTCTGTAGCTGTGAGCACTAGACCCAAGAGTTACTGCCTTGTCTCAGGGAATAACCTGGAGGCATAATCAGCTCTGATCTGTTTGTTTTCATCTCCTCCTGGGAGCCATTATATGATATTAACAAAATAAATCAATTTTAAATAACTCAGTGTGTAAGCTTACAACAGAGCGGTTGTTTCTGGCACACCTCAGGGACATTGCACAGTCCTCCACCATTATGAATGAATGAATGGGCCTTAGCTGTACTGCAATAGAGTAATTTGTTTTAATAATGTCTGAATACACACTGAGGTAATATTTGTGCAATCCCTAATAGTGTTCTTAGGGCAGAAATTCATATATTAAGAGAACAGTGTTTATTTACATTTAAAGAGCAGTTACAGACAGAAAAGAGGCTCTAAAACTGACACCAGGAGGATCATATTTACTCTCTCCCTGTGGTTTCAGTTCAGACTTGCCTGGTGCAAAAGTCAAAGGTGTTTTCTTTTAAATGACAGCTACAGAAACTTCACAAGGGATTTGAAAGACATCTGCTTTTTATCCCACTATGCACAGCAGAGAGCCTGCAACTGTATTTAACTGAAGAGCTGGCAGCAAGGAGAGACTCCAGATGCCCAGAATCTTCTTGGTCCTTTACAAGAGTCAGTCCTCCTCCTTTTAGAAAAGGAACATTTTGGTTGGTGGTAAGTGAAATCCATATACGTACTAGAAACACCACAGAAAAAGCACTGTTTTCAGGGTGGGAGTGGTTTTTTTGGTCAGTTTTCTAACATTATTTCCTTCTCCAAGTAAAAATGGCAGAATGCTTGAGAAGGGAAGATTATCCTATGGTCTTCAGGAAAGCCTTCCTGGGGAAGACTGGATAGAGACATGTTGGTGCCTTTAAATAAGGTTAAGAACCAAATATTGCATGTTTGTCATTTTTGATTCTCCACAAGTATCCTGGTACCAGTATTTCCCCTCAGACCAATACTAAACTGTTCTGAAGGCATTTCCTATGCTGGCTTGTTTCTGCAGAGATTCTACCTGTTTCTTTTTAATTTATGACAGCTCCTTGGAAAGTTTAGTTCTGAGTCCAAGAGCAACTGTTTTTAAAAGAACAGATGAAATCTCATTAACTACTTAACACTAAAAAATAAATTGCTGTAGGCCAAGATTTAAAAGCCCAAATTCTCTGTCAATAGCCAACTATTCACAGTCATTTGATAAAGACTACCCTGTATTTAACTCTGGCAGAACATCTTGTTTGGCCACACAGTGTTTCAAATAACAATAATTAAAAAAGATTAGCTGCTGAGTTTTATGCAGTGTATGTATGTTTTTTGGAAGGAACATTGAAAGACTGCTTTCTGTTCTCCAGACTACCTGCTTACTAGACTACATCTTTCTTGATGTAGAGATTCAATACATTTTTTGTTGGTGCAGTTCATTGTATCATAAAGGTAGGTCTGCTCCTTCTGGATCGCTGCTTCAGCAGCAGTGGAGCTCATGAGAGCGCTACAAAAGCATGATGCTGAAGATAAGGTTGAGATGGAATTTCCAGGCTCAGCACTGTGATCAGTTGTAGCTGTCTCTCTCTTTCCAAACAACAATATCCCTTCTGGGCAGCAGTTATTGATGTTTGGCTTTGACTCAGAAGCAAATCTTTGCAAGCTTTGGAAAGTTTGAATGTAATCATTTGGCTGCCTTGCAGTTATCTCAAGTGAACAAAAATGTTTTTCATCTGTTAGGAACTTCGTTCAGCTCAAGGCAGCTGAAACATCATTCCAACACTTCACAAACCTTTCTGCTGCTCCCTTTAGTTTTGTCAGATTCAGGATGTAGACTCTCTATAGAAAGTGCTTAACAAAGAGAATAAAACCCAAATGCCTGATACTGCTGTACAACTCAGTTTCATTGGGAGTGACAGCCCCCTATTTCTGTTAAAGCCATCAACTACCAATAAAAGTTCTTGAGGAAGGAGTATAAGTAACAGGAGTAAAATCCTTTGCTGGGTGTCACTTAGAGGCAGAGGTAAACTGTTCAATTTACACCTGTAACAGAAGCTCCATGACAATCTACATGACAATGCCCATGATACAGCAGAGTTTCATTAATCCACATTGACAGGAAAATAAAGGTCAAAAGAGTGTTGTTTAAAAAAATACTCGCTACATTAAAAATACAGAAGCATATAAACCAAGTTCGCTCCTTATAAAAAGAAATTTGGCAAGCATTGCTAAGTTATTATAATGCCCTAAATTTACAGTAAACATTCTTTAGTTCATAAAAGTAACAAAGTCATAATAGGAAATCTTACCACAAAACTGTGAGCCTGATTTAGACAAAGAACCTTCTGTTTATATCCTAGTTTAAGAGTATTTTAATGTGCTTACATTTGATCACAAACATCAAGCACATTTCTGAACTGGAATTAGTTCTCTCCTAGTAAATATTTCTGCATGTTTTAGAAGAGATCATTGTAGGAGTAACATTATAAAAGTGAAAATGAATGGCTTTTGAATATTTTTCAATTGCTTTTCATTTCCTTACATCTGTAAATGGACAGAACCACAGCATTTCCATTAAGTAGATTAGTTTACAAAGTCCTGTTTTTAAGTTAGGATGGAAAAGAGCTGATTCCTATGTTACTGCTGAAACCTGTCACTAAATTTGCTCCTAGAGAGGCAGTGAAACAGAACCATTTTCATGAGAAGCAGCATCATCAAAATTGCGAGAAGGAGCTCCTGAAGACAAACTCTGATGTACCTCAGTTATTTTCTGCCAAAGAGCCAGCTCAACGCCCATGACAACAATATGTACATTGTCACTCACCCATTATGTCTTAGACTAAATATTCTTTAAAATTGCTGTCTGCTCTATGTTGACCTCATTAAAAGTCCTCTAAAGAATTAAGGATGGCTGTATCTTAAGGTGGCTGTTTGGTAAAGTTCAGAGGAAGTACATGAAAACATATTTAGAAATACAACTATAGGGCAGATATATTTCTCCTATTGAAGAAGAGCATGGAAGCAGTGAGCAGTGCCAGTCCAAAGGGGATAGTGCTAACTGATGGAGTTTTTTAGTATGCTTTAGTCAAAATGGTATGCAAAATGTCCTATTAAAATAGTAGGTCTGAGTTTGAAAACACTGTGATAGCTAAAAAATTCCTCCCTTTAATGCAGCTTCTTTAACACATTATTACTGTCAGGTTTTCTTTGACAGCAGTAAATTCAGGATAGGCTTGACTTAAGGATGTGCGTGTCTTCTTCTAAGAGAAAAGTATGTTAAAGCAGCATAAATATACAGCCTTCAGTTGTTTCTAAAAAAGCTCAAGCAATGTTTGCTAGAGTGAGAGTAGTAAATCAACATTCAGGGTCTGAGACAAAGATCACTAAAGTAAATCAGAGGCTTTTTGTCTGATTTCAGGGGTCAAATGATCTATCACGTACTGAGGATGTTTTGTTATTATTATAGGCATAAGATACAGAACTGCCTATGATCTGCTTAGGCACTTTCAGTATGCTTTTCCAGGAAGAACAGTGAATTCTACCAGAATACAACGAGCAATTGAAAACCAGCAAAAGAGAAAGTAGCACCCTTTAGCAGTTCTTATTTTTGTGTGTGAAGAAAAAATGCTGTTTCATCCAGTGATGACAGGAAGTATAGCTACATCAGACTGTGCTCTGAACCAAACTGATTTGAGAATCTGCCCTTTCCTTGCTTCTAAAACTACATATAAATCTATCCTGCCTCAATGGAAGAACAGAGGAGTGATAGAATTCATGATTCACCACAATCAGTTAGAATATCCCTTTTTTATTTTTGTAAAGTCACTCTAATGTATTTTGCACTCTCTGTGCTAAATTACAAGCCTTAGAGTGGGCCCTTTTTTTTTTTGGTTAAAATTGTTTTTGTTGTTTATATGTTGTTGGCTTTCACAGTCTGCTCTGGTCTGGAGAGATCCAACATGGAAATTCTCCAGCTTAGTTTTCACAGACCCTGCATTCTTGTAAACAATTTCCAGAAGAAAAGCTTTTAGTCCAATGTCATTTATTAAATGGAAGGGGGCTGACTTTTTCCTACCCTTTCTTCATCCTTGTTTCCTTACATTGAAGCCCATTTCATTTGGCAGTAAGCAGGAAATGTCAGCATCTGAACCACCAGGTACTAATCAGGTCCTAGCAATATCCAGTAATTAAAATGCTATAGAATCACAAAATTATTCTGGTTGGAAAAGATCTTTAAGGTCAGCTTGAGCTACAGAATTCACACCTGAATCCAAAATTTCCCCAGTGTTTAGGTTCACAGGAACTGGAAATTTGTTTCAAGCTTAGCTTGATTCACACAAGGCAAAACCATACCGTATTTTGTTACAATATTTATGTAGCTGGTGCTTGTTTGTGTGTTAGACAATGAAATATAAGGACTTGGCTTCAAGGACCAGCAGCTATGTGCACAAAGGCCAGTGCAAAGTCTCAGAGACAAATATTGTACTTGGTATTATGCAGAGAATACTTTAGTTCCCTCCCATCTGCTCTTCTCCCTAAACAAGGTTAAAGACAATACTGACAAGATATATCTACAGAAATGCAATAAGACGTAAGCAGATGAGAATGATAATGTACAAAAGCAAAACTCGGTGACAAGGAGTCCATACAAAGCAAACAAACAGTGAAAAGTTCTGTTTCGTGACAAAAAAGAGAAAAATGTTTGCTTAAAGAAATACTGACAATTTCTGGTTTTCTAGTAAATCAGAAATATATTGAAACAGTTAGAAAACTAGATGTCTTCTAGAAACAGTGCATTTGTGTATAAAACACCTGTTGCTGTAGAGCTCTGATTCTCTCTAGAGGCTCTGTATTTCTGAGAGAAATAATAATAGCAATATTAATAATAATAAAAGTTCAAAGCACATGCTGTTGGCTAAACTGGAGGCATCCACATGTAATACTACAGTACAGTCATGAAACCACAGAACCAAAGTATTAATGTTGGAATGCTGGAGATGAAAGGACAAAGAACACAGGATGAGCACCGAGTCTGTGTTAGGAAACACTACTCTGAATATACAAACTTTGGATGAGGAAATACAATCTCTCCTAAAATATGGTTATTTGTAGAAAAGCAACAAAGTAAACTCATGCTTTTGCCCCTGTGAAGGGTCCAAGGTGCCACATCAGCTCTCTCTTGCTCTTTTTGCAAGAATGTTTTTCACTTCACATTTGACTGGATTGTTGACTGCTCTGTTTCCTGGTAGGCAAGTTTACACATCTAACCACCCTGCCATTATGAGGTGGGGCATAGTCTGCAACGGACATTGCTAAAATAACTAATGTCTCACTTTCAACAGAGTATTTCTTAGTGTTAATGTATGGGAAGGGATAGAAAAAGTCCAGCTGGTTTTTCAGAGAGATCAGAATTTTACTCATTCATTAATTTGTATATCTGGATTTGTAAAAGAGTGAAATTAATGGAGCTCTTAAAATTTGGCTTAAAGCTCAACTGAGTCCTTAGGACAAAGTCACTAAACACAAAGTCATTAAAGAACAAATTATCAAAGTCTGATAACTGAGAAAATAGCAGCTGATAGTAACCTCAAACCACAGAAGCACGGACAAATGAAAAGCAATTCAGAAACCTCAAACACACCCACAAAACAGCTTCATTAGGTACACATTCATATCACAAGGGCATGCATGCTTTTATATGGATCAGAGAGGAGGGAAGGAGACATGCAAGTGACAGCAAAGAAAAAAGAAGAAAAAAGATTCAACATATCAGTAGAAGCACTGGTAACTCTGAGAAAAAGTCTAAAAAGGCAGCTTTTACCATGCTGTCACTGAAATGTTAAGAACTGAAAACAAAGAGACACCTTGATTCCTACTGTGTTTTTGGGAATATATCCCTGTATTTGCAGACTTTGTAAATACACAAGACAACATCAAAGATATCTAATCTGTTTTGTGTCATTAGACAGAATAATGCTGTCTTCAGAGACAGAGAAATTTATATAACAGTCAAATCTTACACGTCTAAGTTCCACGCAGAAAGCTAGATGTTGTAACATCCCCCTTGCAGGGTTCCACTGCAGATTTTGCTCTTACACATTTCAAAAAACTGCTGCATTAAAGCTCTTAGTCCTTGGTAGAGTCTGGGTGCTCAATGAAGAGCTGTGGCTCTGCGGGGCTCCACCCTATGAAACATGGAAATTCTGCAAGATTACAGCTGCAAAGCCAATGGGCTGCTTCAGTGATGCACTTGAAAAAGCAGGTCCAGCAGGCTCCTAAGTCTGCATTCAAGATTATTCAAAGATTTTGGAATTATTTGGCTTGTATACTATTAACCTAAAGCCATGTCCTCAGCTCTTGGGCAAAACTCATCATCAGCATCTCTGTTCTTCATTTCCATGGAGCTTTGCCAATGCAAACGCAGCTCAAGCTGAGCCCCACCAGACATGGTGTCATGGCTGTTGCTGGGCTGGACCATGACAGTTAAAATTTCTGGGCCACTATCTGACACAGAGTACAACCTAACACAGTAAAAATCTTCACTGCTGGACTCTCAGCTTTGAGTGTCAAGTCAGCTGTTGGAGATGATGATGGAGCAGTCCCAGGGACAAACATCTCCCTAAATTTGCAGAAAGAGCCTTGATGTTTGCACCTGGATTCTCACAGATCTTGCCATCCACCTCTGACATACCATCACACTGGCACATCAAAACCTTTAAAGAGGAAAGTCAGCTTCTTTTTCATGTTCACTCTTTGTTGAGATTCAGTACAAAAAGTAGATTTTTTATTTATTATCAGAGTTACATAAAACAAACTTAAGGAGTAAAATTGTGCTCATTTCTCAGATAAACGTTTAAGTTTATTTTTCAGATTATTTCATAGCTAACCACTTCTAAAAAGGTTAAGATATACACAAGCACAAAAGGATTAAGAAAGCTTGCTGGGATTCTAATGTGTATATATAGACATTGCCTTGCAAGGGAAAAATATTCATAATTTTCAGTGGTGTTTTACTGCTACTCGGGCCTGCTCACATTGCATTACTGAGCAAATTGGCAGCAAAAATGATTCCACCAACTATCCAGTAACAGATTTAAGGAATGAGATGTTATGCTGAGACGTGGTTCTCCTGTCTGTGGCTTAAAAAGGCGGAGAACTTATTCAAGCCCAGGGTAAACAAACATGTCAGGAAGTCAGATGAGAGACCCCAGAGTCTTTGCTAGGAAAGAAATAACAAAAATAATCTCCTTCTGCTTGGAAGGGAAACCAGGGGCCCACATGTTAAAACCAGCTCACTACAGACTCTTGGAGGGAATGGGCTTCTCAGTAAAGGAATGAACCAGTTTCCAGACAAGCTCGCCTTCCTCAGTGGCTGGGGATTGACAATACATCTATATTAACAGTGCTGGAAACCGCAAGTGTGATGTGATATGAAATATTTATGATGTTATTGCAAGCACTACATACTTATAAACTGCAAATTCCTATAACTTTCACTGTCGAGCCTGTTCTGTACTCTACTCAGTACAGACTCACAAAGTCTACATGCTTCAAGGGCTACAGTTTAAGCTCCAGAAAAGCAGCTTTCTGACCTGGAGACAGATAAAAGCATTTGTAAGATAATGTCAATGTTCTTTTCTTATGAACTTAATGCTTGCTTGAGAGTTCTAAAAATTAAGTTCCTATCAGGAAAAACATAGTCTCTCTCTCTTACTATGTCCTCTTCATCAGCCCCTGCCTGGTGTAGAGAAATCTTAATAAGGGGATAAGATATTAAGAGACAGTAGTTGTCTGAGTTCACAAACCTCTGCTGGCAAACAGTAACCAGAGTCTGCTGCTGTAGTGACTTCTTTAGTGTGACACCAACTGTTCTTTAGGCAGTTCATTGAGATCAGTACCTGCTATCAACAGATCCCTGGTAACAATCCATGCACCATGTTGGTATAAATAAAGACAAATGGGGTTTAAGGTCATTTTACACGACTCCCTCTCCCACTGACATCAGGACATGTAGAACAGAATTAGCTTCAGTAACATGAAAATAAATTACTGAACAGAATGGTCAAATTCTCTAGTTATACAATCAGTGGAAAAGCAGCACATCTCAAAAATGATAGATCAGAGCAAAGAAAATCTTCCTTAGTGTGCCACAGTGATCTCCATCCCACCCTGTCAAGCCCCTCTCCTACAGATCTGAGGTTCACTTATATCCATTAAGGCTTTTATTCCTATTACAGTTGGGTCAGAGCCAAACAATTCAGATTACCACTGAATTTCAACCTTTTTCTCTAAACTCTGGCATGTGAAGACATGGGTCACATATGTTTCTAATCAGTAACAACAAAGCCAGATGTTGGGGATCATCAGGAAAGCACCCACTGTCCTGACAGAGAAGAGATTTCTACAGTGCAGCTACCAAGGGCAGTGAGGACAGCTGCCCCAGTCTCATTCCCTCTGCCTGAGCATGTGGTGGCCCTAACCCACTGCTGGTTCTAGAGATGGCATTTGGGTGCTGTGTTTCACTAGGAGTGCCCAGCTCAACTGCTTACAGAGAAAGTGCCAGGGGATAAACTTTCAAATCCACTTCCCAGTTCTGTACCTATTTCAGAGCCCCACAAATCTTGGAATTACAGGTTGGGGAATCATTTGTTTCTCTGAGAGCTCACAGTGCAACAGCCTCTTAAACCAACCCAGAGAGACAGTAAAAGAAAGGGTTGGAGCTGTGTAGCAAGAGCTGAGGCCCCAACAAACCCCTGAGTTCAAGGCACATGGAAAGCCTGCCTGGTGCTTGCAATTCTGAAAGCTGAAATTCAGCATTTGGGAGCTAATCAATGAGCTCCCGGGGCAAGAATCTTCCTTATTTTTATTCTATAAAGTACAGAGCATAGTCATACACCTACAGACATATTTTACTTACTATGACAATAAACCCTTCAGAATCTGCTGTTAAGTACACTGTGATTTTCACAGAAGATGGATGAATGAAGTTATAGTGTCTGCAGAGTTCCTGCACTAAACATCCATGGCAAATGCATACAAACATTTCACATGCATCAAAGACAATAAACTGAAGCTCCTCCCTTCACCCTCCACATCACATTGTTCACAACTTCTGCTTATCTAGTAAGATCACTGGGAGTTCCTAAATTTGCATTTCATAGGATGAGCTGATTTTTTCCACCAGCAGCTAGAAAGAATTTACCTCATTAACAACAGGCAGTTTGAATGATGGGTTTCTAATAGATTTATCTGACTTCCAGTGAAGCCAGGTTCTGACCTGGCCCAAGCTTCAAGCAGATCAGTGCACATATAGCACAAAAGAGAAGTCTGGTGGGCATGTCAGTTGTGCAGTCAGGACTCACACGCTCACAGATAAACTGACTAGGAGAGAGGGGAAGGAATTTTTCTCCAAGTCAGGTTTGCGTAGGCACTGGAATTATAGTCTGTTTTCTTTCCCACAGACTCAGACGTGCTGACTGCATTCACCAGTGCCTGTCTATTGCAAGAGCAGTCAGCAGTCGGATCATTTTGTCCTCCTGTTTACTGACTGCAAGTAAGGACAGCTAAACTTCCCAAATATACCAATGTTTGCTGCATAATTAGGCTGAATCTGGTTTTATACGGGCAATTAAACACAATGGGCTTCATTGTGACATACACAGGATGAAGTGTTTTTTATGGGCTCACCATTGCTGAGGAACAAGCAGGGACTTTGCTACAGAGACTAGCACTGGTCTCTGTAGATGAAAGAGGACAGGTCACTTGTGCTCAGTCACATCAAGAGGAGAGGCACCAGGAGCTACTCCAGAAACTTGAGCATCCACCCAAATATGTGCTGACTGTAAGGCCTAAGGCTGTAAAAAGCATCCTAAAATCTAACCTCTGCCAGTGAGGAAATTTATTTCCAACTGTAACAATGGATTCATCATAGCAATTTGCTTCATGAAATGCCATGCAGCAGGTGGAAACAGGTCAGGGCTCAGAGGAAAAGCTCTCAGTAAATAACCAAATTATTTTTCAATGAAAAAGCCCACACTGAGTTGTTTTTCTCTTCCCCCCTCCCCCAATCCTGTTTGTCGTGATTTAGGCTCCCAGGTCATCTCCCAAAAAGACTTGAAAAAACCTTTCATTGTGATCTCTTCTCAAATCACAGTGAATTTGCTCAGCATAATGCCTGGTTTTTTCATTTCTTGCTAAATAAAAAGAATTTCAAAACTGGAGGCAGCTTGCTTTATTTCTACATAACTGAGAAGTTGAGATTTATTTGATGTGATCTCCAAGTGAAGTGTAGAGGGAAAACAGGATACTGTATCTGGCAGGAAATAAGTGGCAATCATGCAAAGTAAACTCTTGATACGTCTGTAATCTCTTTGTTGGCTTATCCTTGATTCATTTTAAGGCTCTGGAAAAAGCCACCAAACCTCTTCATGTGAAGTGTGAGATGGAACTTATTAGTCATGGCAATTTGCTTCTCATGGGATGCCGCCAGTCAGAGAGCATGGCGTACTGAAAGAAACAAAACTAGAGGCACAAATCCTGCGTCTCTTAACCCTCCTTAGAGTTACCAGTGAGAAGAAAGCTCCAGGCAGTTTAACACACAGACATTAGGCATATGAAGGAAAACATGAGAGAAATTTGACTTACAAACTTTTGGGTTTTGGCTTTTGACAAACTTTTTTGTTTTTGCCAATATTTTTGTCTTTTGTTTTCTCGAGCCCTTAGTACACAATCAAATGCCTTAAAGCCATTAAATCAGAGGGATGGGAAGGGTGGTTGCATATTGCTAAGGGGATGTAATTCTAAAAGGGTACAGCTAGAACACCAAAGGTGCTTCCAGTCTCTCCTCCAGGCATCATTTTCCTCACACGTTTTTCATATTCTGTTTTACTTCTCAGGTGACAAGAAACTATTCGCTCAGAAAAATGGACTAATCTATGACTATTTGTATTTTCAAAAATGACATGTTGTCCATTCTGTTCCTCCCACCTCATTCTAGACGGGTGAAAAACCACCCTTATTTCAGGCAGGCAGGGCATATACACAGGTAACAGGTGCTCCAGATACTTACACATCCCATTAGTCTTTGGTGGAGGTGACACAAGGGTAAGATATTTATTGGACACATTAAAACACTACCAAGGTACATGGGGCTTGAAAGAACCAGCAGGATGAACCAGGATTTCCCCTCTCACTCAAATATCCTGAACCTCACCTAAATCCCACATGAAGCCTGGCCACCATGCATGAGATGGGACCTGCCATGACTGTGTAAGACAGGAAAAGCAAGTGGGACACTGACTTTGTAGCACCCCTCAGGTCCCACTCCACTGGTGAGCCTGGGGGAAGAGGAGAGGATTCACTAGAGGAATCTGTCAGGAAAAGCAAAGGGGAGTGGTGGGATGGAGGGAGAGGGAAGGAAGGAGCCCACAGCGGGGAATATCAAAATGAGTGCAAGGGAGCTGCGCAGCAGCGGTTGAAACAAAGACCAGACAATCAGAGAGCACAAGCTCTCTCCCACCTTCAGGAGAGCCTGATGGAGCCATGGCCGCCAGCTTTTACCTCAGCAGGGGCTGCACTGAGTCCAGTCCCCCATGCTGCTCCTCAAGAGCCCTGGCCCACGCCTCCCCTCACCCAGCTGCGCCCCATGCCTTGCCCAGGGGGTGTCCCTTACTTCCCAGATCTGCTGCTGGAATGTTCAGTGGCCAACTGCCAACCACTAATGGCCAACTGCCAACCGCCAACCAACAACTTCCAACCGCCAACCACCAACTGCCAATGGCCAATGACCAACAGCCAGCCGCTCACCTCCCCACCCCAGCACCTCTCCACTGGGCCTTTTCCTCTTCCCCAGGGCAGGCCCTGGCCGCAGCAGGGCAAGCAGCCGTCTCCCGGCAGCAGGTTTGCAATGCTCGGGCACCTTCTGCAGCCCTCAGTTGAGTAACCCATATGTTCTAAGCAACAGGCTGAAACCTCATGCAGTGGCATCATTGCCCTGGGGTAGGGCAGAATGACCTCTTCCCTGGGGCAGGAGGGTCAAGGCAGGGCTCAGTGCAATGTGGCATGGTGGTTTTGCAAAAGAAACTCGAGAACACTTGAAAACAGCTCTGTTTTCTTCACTGCCCAGCTCAGTGCAGTGCACTGCCAGCTCCTGCGTCTGGTACAGTGCAAGCAACACCGCCCTACACAGCCTGACAAAAATAACCAAGGACTGAGTCATGTTTTCCTTTTTTTTTCTTTTTTTTCTTCTTTTTTCTTTTTTTTACTGCTTTTTGTCTCAAATAAAATCAGGGTGAAACATCTGGTATTTGGAGGTGTCCTTTGTAGGGCAGAGTAGGGTAAAATTGCTAACCACGAGAATAAGTCATGGTGGCTTAGCGAGAAGCTTGCTTCACATCCACCAGTGGGACCTTCAACATGAGCCTGTTTCTCAGGGTGGGCTGCAGGGCTGTACTTACGCCCTTGCTCAGCAGCTCTGCCTCCAGTGCATACAACTCACTGCCTTGGGAGGCATCACCTTACTGCATGCACATCAACACATTTTAGGATGAAAGAAAGACAGAACCAAACTCTATACAGATTTGGTTTTTCACAGTTTCAAGTTATTTATTGAAAAAGCAAAAACTTGCAAAAGTTTTGTTTGGGTTTGTTGTCTACCTTTCTAGCTTCTTTCTTTTTTTCCTCTTTTTTGCTTTAAAAGACAGGCAAGTATTTTTTAAAACAACAGTTCACTTAGTTGGAAAATAAAGGAAGAGGCAGTGAGAAATTTCAAGTTAAATGGAAAAAATATTTTTGGCAAATTTTAATGAAAACACTTCCAAATGTTGACCACTCTTTAAAGTGAATTCCTTTAGCTAATTTCCTTAATTCTTTCCCTGAGTTATGAGACAAGCTGCAGAAACAGATGGACCAAGGATTATACTTGACTGTATCTAGCATGTTTCTGTAAATTCTTAACCCTCTGTTCCTGCTTCTCCTTCCTTTTCCTCAGTTAAAATGGTGCAGAAGGGGATGTCAGCCTAAATTCAGGGCTCTGCTGAGAAAGTGACCACAGCCTACACAGGAACAGTATGGTGTGTAACTAGCAGCTCTCTTACGCAGTTCTTAGCACAAGTAAGAGGCAGGGCAAGATGAAGCAGATTACAGCTAGGAAAGAGATACAGTACAGATGCTAGTCCTCCCAAACTCCAAAGTAGTCCATGAACAGATATGTAACCTTGCTACCATCTGGAGCAGCCCCTGGGTATCCTTATACTGAGGGCCACATAAACTTTGAGGTACTTAAGTCAATGATAGAGGAATCATAGCAGCACAAATCCAGTTTTTACTCCCCTCTATTGAGCTGTTTCTTCTTTGCAGTCTTCTAGGAAGCACAGCAGAGAGACAGACTCAGCATCCCTATCTTCCAAAGTGACTGTAGAGATAATCTACTACCTCAGTAAGCTCTGTCCTCCATAACATCCCAAGAAACAACAAATAAATGCCTGGTGCAAACAAATGGTCTGGTGCAGGCTTACTCCAGAGTCTTTGTTTAAGAAGGAAATAGGCTGGGTTCTTTTCTATGACCTTCCCTGTCCCCTAGTTGTCTTACCACATTTTTGTTCTTCCTGACAGAAAAAAACCCACTGACCCATCTGTCAATGCCATCTCTGCTTCAGTGAGCTGCTTTATGCGTTTGTTCACGGAGGGCTGGATAATGGACCAGTGCCAGAGTCCTAATCAAGAGAAAAGCTACCAGTAGTTACAGCTCCTCAGCATTGTAGATGTTTCTGCATGGGACTGGTTAAGACTGTTGTTTGGAACAGGGGAACTGTGTCAGAGGGGCCACATCCCATAAATTAGTTTAAGCTGAGTTAATGTATGTGCCAACATATAGCAATATGTTTGCTAGTTTGACAAATCTGGTAAGCAAATGTCTGGGAGAAACAAGACCATCAACATTTTCAGGCATTTAACTGAACTAAGACAGAGTTGTGCAACTGAGGAGACCCTTACTGAAGTCACAATTTATACACAGTTTAATAAAACACTAAAAATTGCATTTTATTTCTTTTTAAGGGGAAAAAAAATCTGAGAAAAAAATTCAGTGTCCAGACTCAGTTTAGCTAGTCAGGAAGAACAGCCTAGTTCTCACGTATGGCCTTTGCCACTAGGGACTCCTGAGTTTTAATCCACGCCCTCTGCAACCTCTGTAGCACTCTATAGAAAAGCCATTTAATTCTAGTCCCGATGGTGAGCTTTGTATGCTGCTCAGCAGATCAGTCATACAAGTGTGTTCCTTTCTGTGGGACTACTCGTGTAAGTTACCAATGGGGAGGCAGGGAGTAAATCTGGCCCTCTCTGTGGAGTCACACAGAGGGAGAAAAAGCTACCACAAATTTTAATTGGTCTGGCCTCTTTGGAGGAAGAATTATCTACAGCGATGCTCAAAGAAATAGTAAGAAAATTTAAAGACCTTCCTGATGGGAAAATCTGTTAATCGGAACAGTAGTCTCTTAAGTAACAGAAGCTTTATTGACTGTTTCAAATACAATTAAACTGGCATAAGGAATTGCAAATGCAGGGAATCAAATAGACCTATCTCATGAAGGACACTGAGTAAATGAGTCAGTGAGGCTCTTCTGTTTGTAGCATCCATCATGTCTTACAGCAGGTGACTAAGACACCTGAGAGAAGAGCATGCTTGCTGGCAATGCAACCAGAGAAATGAACCCAACCAAAAGTCATTTAGAAATGTCATTCCTCTTTTAAACCAGAGCTGGAGTGGTGTTTTGGAGCCTTTTGGAACCTCAACTGGAACTAGACCCTCTCAAAATTTACTTTAGTTAATTAGCAAGGGGAGGTAATATTTTCTGTGCCTGAAGCTCTGTTCCGCTTGATTTTTTCCAGCAATTGACTGTTGTGAGTCAGTTCCAAGTTACCAACGTGGTTAACAAACCATCAGTGGCCTGAATTGAAACTGAACAAGAACAATTTCAGTTCCAGATAAACCTGAACTGGAACAGAGGTAAAAAAACAATTTACTTGACCCCCTGACGTGACACATCCTTGCTGACACTGCAATTACACAGAATCACAGAATGTTAGAGATCAGAAGGGACCTCGAAAGATCATCTAGTCCAACCCCCCTGCCAGAGCAAGATCACCTCCAGCAGATCACACAGGAAAGCATCCTGGTGGGTTCTGAATGTCTCCAGAGAAGGAGACTCCATAACCTCTCTGGGCAGCCTGTCCCAGTGTCTGTCACTCTCACACAAAGATTTTCCTTATGTTTACATGGAACCTCCTATGCTCCAGTTTGCACCCATTGCCCCTTGTCCTACCATTGGACATCACTGAGAAGAGCCTGGCTCCATCCTCATGACATTCACCCTTGACATATTTATAAACATTAATAAGGTCATCCTTCAGTCTCCTCCAAACCAAAGAGACCCAGCTCCCTCAGCCTTTCCTCATAAGGGAGATGTTCCACTCCCTTAATCATCTTCGTGGCTCTGTGCTGGACTCTCCCCAGCAGTTCCCTGTCCTTCTTGAACTGAGGGGCCCAGAACTGAACACAATATTCCAGATGCAGCCTCACCAGGTTAGAGAGGGAGGAGAACCTCAATTACCTAATCATGTGGATTTATCTAAGAGGAAATTTGATGTGAAACACTATTTCTTTAGAAAAACATTTTTTAATTCACGACATTACCTTTCTGATCCTGACATTAGATTATTTGTGTCTTCACTACTTGTTTTTTTCCCACAGGATTCCAAAATACCAATTAAACTTCCCAAGTCCACAGAGATATTGTTCTGTAGGAAGATGTTTCTTTTTCTGTAAGAAAACTAAGATGTCATACAGAGAATACAAGCCAGGGCTGGAAGCAGGATGTGGGAATCCTGGTGCCAATTCAGTTTTCTGCCCTACTCTACCTGTGCCGTTCAGCAAGGTGCTGGTGCTCTAGGTACTTGCAAAGACCTGCTTTCCTATATGAAGAGCACAACAGGCAGGTTCTGAGTAATTCAGCCTTCAAGAGTGTCATTTCAAGAGCACATCTTCCTCAGCCAGGTAACAGTTGTATTTTATGCCAATGACTATGTCCAAGTAAGGTTAGAGTCTTTCTTGGGTTGTTTGTTTGTTTTTCCATAAAATTAGGGATATAAGTAGATTTACTAGATTGTAGCCTAGACTTGAGCTGGGCTGCGAAAATTCATTTAGACAGGAAAGTGTATGACTGAAACACTACATGGTTCAGCATCCCAGTGGGAGTTACAGCTTGCATGAGACTCTGATATTGTGTGGTATTACTAGGCCTTGATTATGACACTTGGATGACTCATAAGCAGAATATTTTCTAAAAATCTTCTTATCCCTTTACAGAGATTGGGGAGAAGAACACGTGAAGGTGAACGCACATTGCCTTGTGCTACAGAGAATAAAGCTTCTAGCTTGCTTGGAATTTACTAAAGTTACAGTATACTGGAGGACATGTATCATAGTTTATTCATTCTTTCCATACCAGAGATGCCTCCCTCTGAGCAGAGCTCAGTCCATTTTCCATCTGGAAATATTCCCCTTTCAGAAGCCTGTGACCTGTGAGGTTGGTTGTTCTCATTTCAGGGGAAAGAAAAGAAAACCATGAATTCCAAGGATTTAGTATAAATGATTGTGTTGTATTATCCAGAATCAAAGAGCTTAATCAACATTTACACTAAAGCCTTTAGCACTGCTGAGGCAGAAAATTATACTGTTTCCTGCTCTTGTATTCCTGCATTCTTACATTGTCAAGAGCTTTGAAGTGCCTAGAGTTAACAAAGATGAGGCTTGCAGTTTTTACAAGCGTGTGTATGCAGGATGGCAGAGAAGTCCACAGCCCTGGTTCAGGCCTTGTCTCTAGAGAGTTATGTTTGCACTGTCCAGATATCAAAACTAGTTCAGAAACAGTTTAGCATGGAAATCTATTTGGGCCAATTGACCTCACTGAGAAGATGAGACTCCTTCATCCATATGACTGAGGTTACTTACAGCTGGCTCATGTCTCTCTCCAACATACTACCCTTAAGGCATGCTCGTACATTATATGGCAGAAATTATATTGCATTACCCAGTCCAAACTCAGATGGGGCATGAGGGAGCTAATACCCTGTAAATACTAAGTCATAGAAAGTTCACACAGTCATCCAGCATATTCAGACATGGTAATTAACAAGTTACAGGAGGCTGAGAGCTGTTACTGGAAAGGCCTGCAGAACAGGTCTGTGCTTAACACTCAGAACTGTTAGGCCCACTTGGAATTTGTAGAGGGAAATGAGTTAAAGTAGAGGGCAACAATTGTATGTTTTGTGCAGGACTATGCTGCACTGCCAGTGAAAGGAAAAACAGACTCAAGTTCATAAGCACTTCACTGATCCTTCTCTTTGTTTTCCTTTACATCACCCTAACACCTTTCCAATTACCTTATTAACATAAACCACTCGTTGCACTACACAGACATTTAGTATGTGCAGCAGTTTTAGGGAGGAGTGACAGTCACACAATGGCATCTGCAGCTGATTTACATTTATTTATCCAACAGTTTTCAACTCTCTAGCCCCAAATCAAAACAGCCACCCTCTCAGGGAATGCAGTGTCAAAAGAAGGCACACATGCTAGGCTGACTGAAATTTTAATTGCAGAAAGGTCAGGAAGTGCAGACTGAAGGTTCCCAGAGCAGCTCTAACCCCTTTCCCCTGTGTGTATCACATTGTTACAATAGAGTCTTTCAATACATAATCACGCAGAAAGGGCAATTCAGCCTCCCGTTCAACATTCAAAACCATCTCACACACTGCAAAGAATTTCCACTCCTTTTCTATCACCTCAAAAGAACTTCCCTACTAGGTCTTTGCATCCTTAGGAGCACTAATCATGTTCTGAAAAACCCTATAGAACAAGTTACAAGGGAGCCTGCATGTCTAAGTAAGGACATAAATACAACAAGGTGCTGAGTACATTCATATCTTGAAGAACACTGCTGGACTCACTGATTAATGCACTCACCTCAAGTCAGGCACATCTTTAAACAGTGCCCAGATGAGTTACACTACCCCAAACATGGAGGAAGGGATTGATTCCAAGTTCTCCAAATTGTTGCTGTGATATACAGAAGTCAATGAAGTAGGTTGTAATGAATCACTTTTAGTGATGACAAAAAAACCTGAACAACTCTTTTAAGATGGATTTGATGAGTTCATGAACACTAATTTGGTTTACACATTAGTGACTTGATTCTGTCTCAGCAGTTCCGGTGTTATTGCCATTTCTCGGCAATTCTGGATCACCTGCCAGAGCTGATGCTCTGTAGGAGATTTCAAAAGGTCTTAGAAAATATGTGAAGCATTTTATGTGGGCAACCAACCAAATCAAGCCTCTGACAGCTTCCGGGGGTCTGACAACTCCACCTAGCATGCATGGAATGCACAGGATGCTTATATGAAGGCCTGGGCAAAAAAAGCCTTCCTTTTTCTATGTGGTTTCTATATGTGCTTATTTGGGAACAAAGAGAATTAAGAGATTGTCCTCTGTACCATCTTAAAATATTGCCAAAAGGCCAGAACATTAAAAACAAACAAACAAGCAAACAAAAACACAACAAAAAAGGATACTCTCCATATCAGTTTGTCTTTTTAGATGGTGATAATGTACAAAAGTGTGAAATGCCTTCCTTCTCACTACAGTAATCAGTTCTATTATAGCACAGCCTGCAAGCTGCATCTAAGCTCTTACCTGCTAAATTCTCTACACAGATAAAGAGAGTCCTCATAAGTGGTTCTAACATTACATTGATAAGACAAATGTTAGAAGTTTTATAGAAGACAAAGTGTGAGGAGGGTTAAGTACTTTCTTTCAGGTCACAATGCCTATGGCCAAGCCAAAACTGACACACAGGTTTCTCAAGAGTGTGCCTTCACTGTCAAGTAACTTCCTTCCCAGCCCACCTGGGAATACCTGTCCATCTGTGCTGCATACTGGCCCAATTACCTCTTATGTCCTTTCAGGAGTGAGCCAAATGGGTCTCTGCTAGAGAAAACCCAGGACAGGTCATTCTATGGTCCACTCCAGACAGTTGGTAGAGACATAAATTGTAAACACAAACCACACCAAGCCCAAATCCACCTTTGCAGCACAACCTCAGCATGCTTTGCACTCCCAAGCATTCTGTCAAACCCTCAGGCTACATGCACTGCGTGTAATTTATACCAGTGAATTCACCTGATGAAAACATCATCCCTGTGAGCTACAACTCTTGTTGTTGCAGGCATTTTGAATGGAAAGAACAAATATTTTAAAGTATTGACTATATCTAGGGCTAAATATAGGTCTAGGGGAGGTGAAACAGTATTCAGTGTGCACATTGCCAGCTTCTTCTAGGGAAGGTTAGCCTTGAGGCTACACCACTTAGTCTGAGAAAGGTGCATTTGGCAAGGTAAGTGTATTGATATGATCAAGTGGAAGACTGAAAAAGCAGAAGAAAACCAATTTCTTTTCACTAACTTGATTGACTGTTATGTTAAAACTAATTTTGAGCCATTGTAGGGACATGAGTTGAGAGATAAGGTAACGCATCCCAGTCTGGGTAAGCCATCAGCTTTGGTAACAGCAAATCTCCGCTGATGTTGAATGTGACTTACACAGTTCAGATCCAGATTCAGATTTGGACCTTCTTTTCCCCTAACAAATGTAATAGTGCTTTGATCAAACATGAAGTGTAAATGCAATACAACGGATGTGAAAGTCAGATGGATCTAATCACAAACACTCCCACTTCTTCCCCAAGCTGTGGGGTATTTAGTTACTAGCTTTACCTCCCCTTGTTCCCTATCTCTGAATGTTAAAACGTCTTGTCCTCAAAGACATTCCTGCACAAATGCAAATGAGAGACGATGAGTCAGAAGCAGAGTTAGTCTCCTAGGGAGTGATGTGCTAATTCTGCAATAGACTGTAGCTAAAGCACTAAAGCAGGATTAACTTATAAAATCCACTAATTAAAAAAAGGGAAAAGGACCAGACCTTACGTTGCACAAAACAAATTACTGGATACCAGCCAGATGTCTGAGCAAGTGTCTACCTCCCCATTAACATGTGCTGCCTCTAACTCTCCAGGAAACCTTCCCTAATGGCACCACTGTGGCAAAATAAATGCTTAGTTTATTCAGTCTTCCCAACCTAGTCATTGACACCATACTCCCAAGAACTGTGGGGCACATCCCTTATCTTCATAATTCCTTGCAACATTTTCAGCAGCTAAGCACTGCATCATGAAGAATTTATAGGCAGATCTCAGGAAGATTCAAGATCTATGGCTTTCATGTAATGATGTGCTTCTGCCCGAAATAGCATCTGCATAATCCTAGTCTAGCAGCTTCATGACATCTCATTACTAGAAATCAATGTTGAGGAAAAATTAGGTTAAACATAATATCCAAAAACTGAATATGAGGGATGTCAACTCTTTGGATAGTGACTGGATGTATAATAGGATCTCCTTTGCTTGAGGACTTTGAGTCAGGGAGTTTTTCTTGAATGTAAGTGCTATCTGAGAGTTAAGGTTTTGAAGAAGAGATTATTGTGAAATCTTGGGCCATACAGAATGGAGGACAAGTAATGATCATAGCTTTTTTTATGTATAACATCTGTATGGCAACCTACTGGTTGTGCAGAATCCTAAGAGACTCTGACTACAAAGATCTACACAAATCCAGATATTCCCACAAAAATACCACACATAACAGTGGAAAAGCTATTCACGGAGCATTTGTGTGTGTGGGATTGGGGAAAAATTTGATCAAACTTCATCCTTCTGACTATAATGCTATGATTAATTTTTACTTGCTAAGACTTTGTTGACCCACTTAGGCCAACAGGCCATTTGGGCACTCCAGGAAAGCCGTAATATGTGATTAGCACCTGTTATAATAGAAATTACCTTTTTTTTTTTCCTAGAAGAGGGAGAAAAAGAGAAATACATTGAGTGCTGGTAGAATTGCCTCTTGGTTGAATCACTAACATATGATGTAATGCAACTTTGCCCTCCCTTCCAGCTTGAGAGTGGTTCAGACTGCCGTTCCAGCCTGAAAATAGTCCGAGCAGGCACCATACAGATGTAAGTGAGCTCATATCCAGGGAGAGGTTGCCACTGAGGTCAGGGCAGTGTTACAGACTCCACTGTAGTGACTCCTTGTTAGTCATGGTAAATCAGTGGTGTTGATCAGAGCTGTGGAACAGCAATCAGGTCTAGATTATAATTCAGATAAAGTGCAACCCCATCTACTTTTTCCTGATTTTCCCCTCCCAAAGAATTTAAAAATATTAGATAAATAGCAAAAGTCAAAACTTCAGCTGAAACACCTAACAGCCCCTTTGTAAGGCAGGGGCCCTTATCACCTTGGCCAGAGGCCTTCTGTAACAGATCCCATGTTTATGGACAGGAATCTTCCAGGGGTCTGTGGCTAAATCCAGAAGAATTCAGGGGGAGTTTTTCCAGTGTTTACATGAGGACAAGAATTCACACCTGAATAACTAAGTGATCAGTGAATGCATTCCTTTAAAGTTTTGTTTAGCACTCATTTGACAGCTTTCCATATGCTTCTTCCCCATTATGAAAGCTGTACAGAAGCAGTGTAAATCTATCTCAATGCTACTTTTAAAACTAGCTTTAGGGTTCAGTTGACCATAGGTTGTACAGTCTGCCTTGCTGCAGAATATGCTGCAGTTGGAGCTGTTAGTGCTTGTTATTATACAACTGCCTGCCAGAATGGGAGGGAGCACAAGACAACCACAGAGACTAAGGACTAACCAAGTTTTGTTTATCACAGATTTGAACTACTGACTTACAGAAAGGCTCCATACGTTAGTACTAATCCCTATCATCACTCCTCCCCTTTGACAAAACGCTCCAGTAACCTGTTTTTTGTGGTGTTTCTGAAATCAGCTGGATGGAACCCATGTGTATTGAATACAGCATAGTTAAGGGACTTTGCTGCAGAAAACCTTCATCACCTTGGCCTTTGGCAATGTGAACAGCGCTGAGAAACCTACTCTGGAGTTAGTCTCTTCAGACAACAAAGACAATTAATATACTGTCAGAAACTAGAAGCCCTGAATGAACAAATAAAAGAGAGGCAAGCCTCTGAGGCTGGATAACAGACACACTAAAAGTCCTGATGGGACCAAAGAGCAGAATGGATGAGCTGTAAATGAAAAAATAGGCTTTTGTTATGTATGGCAATTTCTGTAATGGATGACAAGACAGTAAGGGTTGCATTACCTGCTCATTTCCCAAGACTTAAAACAGAGTGCTTATTATGTCAGAATGAGAAATCAAGCATTGAATATTATAGAAGCGTTCTATGAATCAGTGGCATGCACTTGCCTGTAATAACCTATTCCTCTCCAAAAGAGCCACAGAGGATGTTCCAGAGTTAAATAACAAACGTGATTAGGGGCAGGTTTCAGTACAGAGCAATACTGAGGCTATTTAGGTCAGAATGAAGATGCTAAAGAAAAATCAGGAAATGATCCAAAAACATTGCACCATTACTGAAGATTGGATCACTGTTACAGAGGCTGTGTAAATCTGCAGTATTGGCTTTGTATACCATGGACCTAATCCTATTGCTGTCACATATGTGCAATGATTTTGAGGAATGTTAAAGTGAGGAAAATTCGGCACAGATTAACATCAAACTGAAAAGGTAAGTAGTAAAGAAGAGGTAAAGTCCAGTTTGCATCTCAGAGAGAGGAAAAGAAGAACCCAGGCAGTCACCAAGGCAGTTGCTGAGGCCAGGAATTCAGTGGCGTACAGGAAGGAATTTGAAATTTCACAGGGGGGGAAAAAAGCCACACAGAGGCAGAGGGTGTGACTGACAGAAAATGCTATGAAGGATATTGTGCTGGGCATAACCAATTTGTCACCAATGGAGGGAAAGGTGGAAAGACATATTTCAATCAACAGCCAGTTATTTAGTATTTACTACTGAGACAGTAGCAGCTTTCCTGAAGCAATTGATAGTGGTTGTACATGGACACAAAATACCAGAATAGGCTTAATTAATTCCATGTGGCAATTCTTATATTTTTGGAAATAAAAACCAGCTTACAGAAGACCAAATGAAGTATAAGTGATGAGAGAAACACAATTGTCAGGTGGACTGCCTATGATTTCACAGGATACTTTGAAAAAATTAAAATAAGCTAAAATTTAAGACATTATGATAATTGCTGAGATCAGGTAAGTCAAATTCTGTGCTCAGTTACACCAGTTACTATTTTATTGTTTTCTTCTTGTTGCTTTCTCCTGTGTTACAGGAATCACTGAATGGAAAACAAACTCATCAAGCAAAACTTGCATCTTGTTGCACTCCTCAGGAAACATTTTAAAAACTTTACCAGCAAAACAAAAAGGAAGAGTCACTCCAAGATGCATTTTACAAGGGAAAAGAAAGTCTCTTTTGGAACAGTTCACTGACAGCAGTGGAACCAGTTCAGCTGTAGTTCAAATGGGAATCCTTAATATAAAATAAAACAGTGTTCTACCACCCAAACACAGCTGAAAGGAACTGTTATACAGTACATTGCATCATTAACAGACAGCTTGTGTAGCCCTATCTATAGCAACAGCCCTCAAAATTGTGGTCCAAACTCTCTCATTTGTTACATGTGTGCAATGATTATTAGGGCTTTAAACTGGGGAGATTTGGCCCCAAATAAGATAAAAGTGATGATTTGATCATTTTGCCTCCTTCTACACAAAACAAATCTGCTCACTGCAAAGCAGCTGCCTTTCAAATGGCTACACAGCTTAGGAGACCATACAGTAGTCTAATTCCTCGCCGGTGAAGTCAGGCTGTAACCATGGCAGCTGTGAGTGTAAATCTCAGCTGTATGAAGAGGTCCAGGCTGATAAAGCAGATTGTTATACAAGTATCTATGTGCCTACATCTGTATATACATAAAGCAAGAAAGTGTCTGGCTTAGGGTAAGAGTGAGGGAGAGCAGAATAGCCCACCAAAACCTTTACCAGAGCAACCCTGGATAAGCTGCCAGCTGGATCCCAGCACTGCAGGCACCCTGAGGGACACCACTGAGGACAGGCTTGGGGCTGACAGGACAAGGAGACAGGCAGGATGGGAAGGGATAATCCGGTAAAGGAACTTCACCTAGTGCTAGCTGGTTCCGGCATAATACAGTGATGTTGTCCCTCAGGGGGAAAACACTAATTCCAGCCTGTCCTTGGTCTGAACATTATTCTGGTTCCACAGACAAGAGTGCAGAAGACAACTCTCCTGCTTCACAGTGTGTGCCTCTGACTGGAGTGACTGGGGCTGAGGAGCTGGCAGCACTATGTATCTATAGAGGTAGAAAAAAGGACAGTCTCCCTTTAATCATTCTGGCATTACATATTAATAAGTCTGGCATTAGGTCAAGCTTTTCTTCATCCTTTTCCAGGGAAACTGGAGCCTTCGTTCTTTCCTTTCATGAAAATAAATTAATGTATGATTGATGATCCTGGAGCCTGATATCTCCCACGTATTCAAAGATTAGCTACAGCAATGGCTGCTGCCAACACAGCACATGCTGATGTGTTGCAACCCTAATCTTCAGGCTCCTTCTTAAGAGCAAAAAGCCCATTTCCAAGGCCTATTCAGCCACTGGCCTCTTTACTGCTGCGAAGGCACAAGCACAGTGGTGATTTTATAAAAAGGAGTTTTTACCTACTAGAAATCAAGCTGTGGCCTGCCTGCTCATCCCAGTGAGGCTGCAGAGTGACCAGGGAGCAGTGACACAACAGCAGGTGCAACCAAATACAGGCAAAATCAAGGTCAAAATCAAATGAGTAATTAAAACCCCTGCTCTTACCACACAGGCACACTGGTACACTTTGAAAATGGGCAGTTCCTCCAGAGATTAAGTTGCTTTTGGAGAGGGTGCGGAACTGAATCTGAACAGAAAACTATTCTGAGCTTATATTTTTAAATCTTAAGACCACACAGGAACTATTATTATGATGATTCTGCTGAGGCTGAGCCAGGATGAGCAAACATTGATTTTTCTGTTTCAGAATAACAGATCAGGATTTGACACCTTCATCAGAGACCATCTTGCATGGGAACAGCTTGTTTCTAGCAGGGTCTGAACCTCACAACTTTAGCCATTCATCAGCTTTCCCATCTGTCTCAGGTCTGCAGACCTCTGCAGAGGCTGTTCACCAGAGCAACTTTTTCAACTGCCTAAATCGATGCTCCTCACCAGAGAAACTTGTAGATTTTTTTATTCCAACTGTGTCCCATGAGACTGCCGAGACCCCTCTGCGACTGCTCCTTCCAACTCAAGCACCTGGTTACACCCTTGAGGGCAGTTCAGACTGCAGATGCACATGTGTACATTCATGCACTGTACAGGCCCAGGTTAATTGGAGAAGGCAAAGAAGCCTCTAGCCATTCACCACTGATGAGCCTGACTTTCCCTTCCCTGCCAAAATACTGTAACTACCCACTGTTGTACTGCAGCTTCACTCCATTTTTTCTGCTCAACAAGACAGATTTAGGGAGGTAGAGAGAAGCGGTCATACAGCCAGAAAGGTAAGAAGTACTGCAGCCCTAGCATAGAAGCAGATCAACAAATTCTTCCCTATCTTGAAGCTCAATATATAAAGCCATCCTTGCTGCAGCTGCTCACTGAAAGCTCCTGACAACACCAGTGCCAGGTGACATCTCTGTGAACATCATATTATTTTTGCCACACACTGCATCATCCTGAGGTCCAGAGCTGCCCCAGTGTGGCCACACACCTTCCTGGGCTTGCCTTTCTCCATCCATATAGATTTAACTTCTGATGATGAAGAGGACAGTCTGAAGAGAACCACAGTAAACCACAGGATGTAATCCGTCTAGCTGCCCCAAACCAGAATTATTCTTATATTCCTTATTTGCTCAGACCTGTGCCTTCTGTATGGCAGGAGATGCCACAGCAACCAGTGGGTGACTACTGTGAGGTCCCCAGGAAACCTAGAGTTTTACATTGACATGAACAATAGCTCACAGGAGTTGTGAGAGCTGAAAGTTCTGGAAATTAAGCACCATATTAAATCTGAATGGTTTAGATTTATCTTTCAGTTAACTACTTCTGGGATATTCTCTTCCTGTTCCCCTACACACATAGGTTTTCTTTTAAGAAATCCCCTCCTCTTTATTTTACAATGAGAATGTCAACTTTATTTTATGATGAGAATGAAACAGGAGTACAAAGCTGGAGACTGAGTGTTACTGGAAAGATCAAACTATGAGATTTGTTTTAAAAGTTATTTGATATATAATGAATTGCAAATTCAGTAAAGTACCAGCTGGAAACAACTAAGCCTTTACCAGCAAGAGATGGGAAAGAACAATGACGAAATGAGTCAACAACGCCAGTCTCCTGGAGAGAAGGCTTCTGGCACAGCAGTGCAACATAAGCAAGCATGCTATATATAGAACTGGTCCTTGGGTGAATACACAGATCTTAAAGATGACCCCAGACAGAACCCCAGTTCAGATACACAGAGAAATACATAGGGTGGCTGTGTGGCTGGAAGCCTCGGCTGGGAGCCAGGAGTTTCTAGTTTCCCTTTTTCCCAGTTCAGTTTGTCTACTTAAACTGACTGCCCCCAGCCTTTTTTGACACACAGGCAGTGATACTGAGGAAGTTATGATCTGCAGGCAAATCGTGCACGGCTCTTTTTGTCAGCCAGCCATGCCAGAGGCCCTGGGGATCCTTGTCTCAGACCGCGTGCCTCTTCACAGCAGCAGAGGCCGTGTCTTGCTTTGGGCACATGCCCCACAATGCAATCGGCCTTCCAAGGCCTGCAGCCACTAAACATTACTGCACTGCCCTGTAGCGTGCTCTCCTGCCCTGTACTAAACATTCGTGTACTCCCCAACAGGGATAAGTATCAGAATTTAAAGTATTAACCTTTTAGATTGAAGAGGAGATTACAGGTTTTTTAATATCTCAGCTATAAGCCTTTAGTTAGTAGGCTTTTCTATGTTTATGGCCTAAAATCTCCCCCTACATTTGACTGCACCGTTTTACAGTGAAAATATTAGATGCTTACAACTACACTAGATCATGAAGGATTGAGAGATAATATGTAGGATTTATTTATGCAATGGGTGTTCTAACACTGACCAAAAGTGTTTGGTTACTTTTTGGTGGTGCTGAACAACTGAATTCTATGTTTCGGAAGCAATGAAGTTGCTAACAGAGAGGGATTTAAAATATGCCCGTTGCCAATATGGTTGTTCCATAGAATACAAATGCTTTCAGATTCAGTTCTGTACTTCAGAAATTTATGATTCATCCTGGAAAACAATCCTTAAAAATTATTATATGGTGACAAATTATGAATATTAGGCCAGATGCTTAGCTTCTTAAGCAATTTTTCCCACAGTCTTCCTATAAGCTTCATTAAGAAAAAGTTAAGCTGGCTCTCAGAATCTGTTATTTCTTAATGAACAATACACAGGAGTAGCAGACTTCAAAAAGACAGATTTGTTATCATATAATATACTTCAGCTTCAGCAATAATTGAATTCGAGAGAAGACATGCTTGCACTGTTTTATATATTTTTGTTCGATGGATCCTGGAAATCAAATTATTTGCTGTGGCTCCTCAAGAGCTGAAAGAAGTTGGGATCAATTTACACCTTTAAAGATCCCTTCAAACATTCTTCATCTGATTTATTCCTTATTCTTCCGATATATCTAGAAAAAAAGCCTAGTTTGAACAAGATTTATTCTGTAAGTTCTGAGACAGATGCACATAACTTGAGATAAGGACTAAGTAAATGCTATACTCCACCTTTTCTTGGGGGCAGAGGAAGTTGTTAGTATTTTTCCAAAATGGTTTGATTCACTTTGCCCAAAAATAATAATAAAAAAAAATTACTTGGTATAATGACTTTGTAAGACTTTTTTCCTCTGCTTCCCCCCCACTTCAGTAAAGCTAATTTCCACTCTATGAAAGGTCTTCTGTGCACGTCTCTACATAAGAGTTAGCATTGCTCATGAAGCAGAGATTGCTTGCTTTCCATCATTAGGCATTACTTTGGACCTTTTTTGTCCTCTCAGCTGCACAAAACTTGCAGGAAATGAATTATCTTTGAGATTTCCATTGAGTTCAGAAGTTTACTAGGTGAAACTAAAAATCAGGGTTAGGAAAGAGCTTACTAACTCAGCTGAAAAAAAACCCCAAACAAACTCCTTTTACTTCATATTAAGAAAACATTATACCAGAGAGAATTTGTCTGAGGAAATTAAAGTGAGCAAGGGTAGGTTAGAAGATCAACCACAGCACACAAGTAACTTTGCTATTTTTTAAGTACAAGGAACAAAATGAGGAGGGCCTCCAAGTCCACACTCCCTGCTGTATTTCTATAATCTCTGACAAAGACAGATGTACTGCTGATATTAAGCCCAAAATCAGCATTCTCCTTCATGGACTTGTCTCATTCAACTTAAAGATTTTTTTAAATTTTTAGCAATTTAGCTCTAAATATTTCAGCAAAGGCTGAAATTCATAGTGAAGTTCTCATCCTTGGTGCTGTAATTTCTTCACTATTTCAAAACAAAACTATTTATTTCCATGCAAATAAAGGCAATGAAACCTAAGGATGTGGTGGTGTCTTCTTGCATGACTCAAAACTAGCTTCACTTTTTTCTATTCCCATTGAAATACTTCAAGCCACTGGAATGTATTGTAGTCTGGGTCTTTTGTACATTTGGGATTAAAAATAGCCAAGATATTTCATTTTTTAAATAGTCTTATATATTGTAGAGCTAATTTTTCCTCATAATAAAAAGTTAATTAAAGTCTGCTGGATACAGTTGGATTCATTTCATAACACAGAACAGCACGTGAAGCACAGTTCTACCATAAAAAACCCCTCACTTCTTTCTTTTCCTTTTTTCTTTTTTTCTTTTGGCTTGATTTGCTTTAGCAAGGGGAATTTCATCATGTGAAATGCACAACAGGATAAATTCTGCACTCAGTTCTTCCCACTCTTCACCATCCAGCCACATTAATTTCAAAGAAGTGCCCCCATTCCACGAGGATGTTCCCTTCAAGCAAGCCAAACCTTCTGCTTTGGCACAATCACACTAGAAATCTGGGTGACGAAACCTAAAGCTGCACTCTGATCTCATACAATTTGTTGCTTTGAGATATTCAAGACAGCTGTCCTATGCTCCCAAAAAACTGACTTGGCAGAGAAGGAGGAGACATTTTGTACCTCTGCTGCCTCCCAGACTGATTCTCTCCACCTAACTGACTCACAGAAAGACTCTCTCTGTAGGGAGGTGCAGCCCAAAGTCCATTCAACTCATGGCTGCTGTCAAAAGGTGTCAGGAAATATGCTTGACATCATTTGAACCTGCATGCTCTACCTAAGGACAGATAGCAATACAGCGACAAGTTTCACTCAGTGCACTGACCAAACTCTCCTCTAGCATGTGCAAAAGAACATTTTTTGGTATCAAATTCATCACCTAACAGAGCAAAAATTGAGGGGCCCCAGAGCAGAACACAGAGAAATGTGTGTGCAAGAGAAAGAAAATGTATGTCTTATTTGATACCTATCAGTATTAGTGTCACAACTGAAGCATCACCGCAGCCCAGTGACCAGTCTGTTGAGTACTTACAGTGTGACCTTCATTTTTTCACCTTCAGATCTCAAAGCAACTTACAAAGAGAAGGGGAAGTCTTTTTAAGAAATCGAGAGATTTTACAGAGGGGGAAACTGATGGACATCCAGATAATGTAAATAAGGTGAGTAATTTAAGCAGCAATACAGTGGCAATACAGTTCTGAGCAGCTGGCAAACCTCTGTAAGAGCAGTATTATGTTCTAATTGTTTTGAAACTAGAAAAAGGAAAACAGAAGAAAGTTTGTTTGGTTTTTTTTTCTCAGTAAACCCATCATAGGTCAATCTGTGCTTTCAGTAACACACACACAAGAAAAAAAAAAAAGGGAGAAAGATCATCTAGTTCTTCATCAGCTGTGAAGTACATACTCTACCGGTTACTGTCATTTCCTAACTCTTCAAAGGATTTAGTACTCTCTTATTCACTCCATCCAAAACAGAACAATAAGGCCTGTAGAGACCAAAATTATTTAACTACATAGTACAGTTTCCTCAATAAAAAACAGCTGGTACTGCACAAAACAACAGCAGAGCCATGGACTAGCATGCTATTTGCAGTCCTGTGCTCTTGGTAGTAAGAACCATATTGCTTTATTTAAGCAGAATGCAAATCAGCATGAGCCATGAGATGAGAAAAATAGATAATTAAGACACAGCTCTCTGCAACCTTCTAGATCTCTTTTGCTGAGTTTCAATTCCAGTGTGAACAGTTGCACAGATTTAATTAGAAAATGACAAAGCATTACTGCTAGAGAGAGGGAGCTTGACATAAAGCATGTCAAGGTACCTTGGACAAAGGATAGTAAAAAATTCTATCTTGCATAAACACCAAAAATGCAAGTTTCATCATTTTTAAGGAGCCAGACTGAGCATTTTATTTAATTAGATCGCGTGATATAGATACCACATTATTTGTCCTAGTCTTAAAAATAAGCTATTAACAAGGCTTGATCAGAACCCATTAATCTTAAGAACATCTACTGACAAGCTATCTGACCAAAAAAGAAAATAAGGGTTGTCCTCTCACACCACTTTTTTCTACAAATATCTTGTGATAGCTTCATTTCCACAAGAACACATATGCTTTTAGTCATCTGTTTGTTCACATCCTCAAGTTTGGCACATGGATCAGTGGACTAAGAGACCTTAAACTAAATGACAGCTTGGGTGACCCAACCAACCTTGGTTTTCTTGTATATACCTTCTTCACAGAGGCATTTTCACACTGGAGTTTCAAAATAACTGCATATTTAGTAGGAGGTGGGGGAGTGTGTGGAAATGTTCCAGGTAGCTGAAGGATTAGCAGAAAGAGACCTGAAGCATGGTATGCTGGGAAAGGTTATCTAAACCCTGAAAAGAAACATCATTTTTAATGGAAGATTACGGATGAGGTTATTGCTTCCACAACCAGCTAGCTACAATGCCCTACTGTGACTGGCAAAGGAGAGGGCTTGTTCTGCAGATGCAATGGTTGCAGTCTGGTATCATGATGATCACTGAGAGCTCCTCTGAGCAGAAAGCCAGCCTTCTGGTCATGAGAGATACTCCAGTTCTCTTTTCAGAAACTACAAGAAACTGTGTCTACTGTTAGGACCAGACTCTAGATGGCTGCATTCCACCTTCCGCGGGTAGCCTGGTTCATCCAAACCACCACACTCTGGGACTCAGATAAAAGGTTTCAGTTTATAGAGATAGGTTTAGTTTGTTTTCACAAAACCTCACCAGGTTTGGTTTTGTTCCATCAGTTCAGACATGGGGTGGCACATACCAGTGTTCCTTTATAACTAAACCTCAGTGGCTGGATGGGTAAGATGATAAAATTCCAATTTTAGATAATTTCTATTTATAAAACACATATGAAAATGACCTTAAACAATAGTAATTTTGGCTACTGAAGTGGTAGAGCTTGTCAAAAAGAGCTTGAGGATCTCACATTTCTTCTGTTCTGAAATGAGAGCTATAGTCTCTGCTTTTTACATTAACCTTATCCGGCTTTGCAAACAGCAGAGGGTACATAATGATTAGTTTCTCTTCTTTGCTTGTATAAAAAATATTTTAGTGATGTATTCTTTGCAGTTTGCTGCCATGTAGAATATCCTGTTACAGTCTTACCTCTGAGTAAGATCACTCTGAAGAAACTCATCAGATTTGATTATGCATTAAAAAGCAGAAGATTTCATAACAGCAAAGGGAAGAGTCAAGGGTTAGAATCTTTCTGAGGCAGAAGTTTAGTGTAGTCAGCAGAATTATGCCACAAAGCTGCCCCCTCTTTAGAAAAGTTGCTTTATTCAGTAAGATACTTCCGAGTACATGCAGTGGGAAAGTTGTTTTTGATGGTTTTTAACCAGTGGAGAAGTCGTCTTTCTTGCAGGAGGCCCTTAGGACTTTGGTCAGCCACAGTTTTGCAACCAAAACTATCCTATGGTTAGAGGATATAAATACCAAACTTTAAAAAAAGAAAAGCAGAGACAAGCTCTAGAAGCAGGGCTTGGCTTTTCTATAAATATTCACCTAAGTACAGTGTAGTTATTTCTAATCCACAGAAGACAGATTTTAACAAATATGTCTAGGAACTGGGAAATCATTGGACCAAATGTTTGAAAAATTGTTCCCTGGCAAAATTTTGTTTTTGATGTTCCCTCTAGCTATTAAAAAATACCTCCAGCTTCTCAGAAATAGTTTCTTTACCTCCTGACAGGTTCTTTCACAACACTGTTGACTCAGGGTACCATAGAAATTCCTATAAATACCCAGATGCATTTAGCATGTATAGACAGGTTTTCATCCTTGCTCAGCAAAGGAAGGCAGGAAGGAACAGATTTTCATCATCCAGATGGGGAAGGAAGGAACAGATTTTCATCATCCAGATGGGGAAGATTCTTACCACACAGAAGAATTTTATATCAAGTCAACAGCTTTTATGCAGCTAGCTCATACATCCTCTGCTGAGCAGTACCACTAATGACAGCAAGCCTGTTTGTGTAGCAAGCCACTGTTTACCACAGGCAAGGACACTGCAGTCTGGCCAAGTGCAACTTCTCTAAGCTGACACAAGTCTGTAGCAAGGCCAAGTAGGTATATTCTTGAGATTGGCAGCAAAAATGCCCAGAGTCTAACAAAGATTTTAAAACAAGAATTTGGTGAATATGGCTGTTGAACTAAGAGAGCAGTTAAATAAAAAGATTAGACTGTGATGTCCAGGGTGGAGAAAAGTCATCTCCCTTTCCCACTGTAAAAGAGAAATGGAGTAGACTACAGTGAATATGAAAGGCAACAGCTTAAAAACTACTAAAATGAAATTATTTCCTCACTTCTTTACTGCTTTTGTCTCTCTGCACTGCCAGGTTTGCTGAATCTTTGGACCTATTTAGAGTCCTTTTGAAGGACTTAGGAACAGATAAGGGCATTTTAAAATACAATTTCTTTACTTCCACAGGTCCTGTTTCACTGGGAAGAGGAACAGTGAAAATGAACAGTATGTTTCTACCAATAGAAATATCTTCTTCTTATCTTCTTAATCTCACTTATTCACCACAAGTACATAGTTCTCTTTTGGTCTCCATCTCTGTTTCACATATCTGTTTATTATACTGTTTCCTCAGCTGCAGCAGCACCAGGTTTTCCCCAGCACTGGGAAAGCGAATAGGATAAATTCCTTATCTTTAAATCCAACTTGCTTCAGTGATTGACCTGATTGAATTACAGTTAAGCTGATGCCAGACAAAACCTTGGATCATTATACAGAATTGTTCAGCTGGCATGCTTTGACAAGAAGCACACAAACTCTATATATCCTATTGGTTTCAGTTCACAATCTTTTTAACTTTCTTTCTCTCCTACTAGTGACAGCAAGAATTACCACTTTATCTTCCTAGACTTGATATTCTTATCCACCCTCTAGGAAGATGTTGTCATCCAAAGTCATCCAAAGAGTAAAAAGAGAACTGCAAAAAATATTTATTAACTTCTGTAGAATGTGAAGCATTGACCTGCCTAACATTGCTTTAGGTCACTGACATTATTTATCACCAACCAGGGCCAATATTTTTTTGTGGAGTATTTAGAAAGGAGCTGTCATTCATAAGATTACTCACTATAAGATACAGAGGGACTCTAGACGATAAGCTGTGGTGATGGAATGATACTGGCTTATCCTGTTTTATCCCAACAGGCTGATAAAAAAAAAGTTCATTGGACAGTCTAGTTCTCAGACAGTCTGGTGCTCACTTCCCAGTCAGCAGCCTTAATTTCCAGATTTTCACAAAAGGAACCTCCTTCAGATGAGGTACAATGCCCCTAATGTTTGAAAGCCACTAGCTTGCTATGGTTAGAAGCTAGAATAGAGGTTGACCACACTGTGAACTAATGTGTGAGCTGCACAGGGTACTGCTTTAACAACACTGAATGGAGGAGTTAGATCAGCTCAGGCTTCAGAGCAGGCATGTGGCAGATGAGCCTGCTAGAATTAAAATATGTCAGTCTACTATATAGACATGGGAAGGACTCAAGGCAGACCAAATTAATGCTGAAGTGAAGGTGCCACACTAGCAACTGCCCCTTTTCTACATCTGTAAAATGGATAGGACTAACACATCAGCACTTTGCAGTGGGGTTACCAGAATTCATGCATTAATGTTCATAAGTGCTCAGCTGCTGCAAAAATCATGTCTTTTCTGTAGCTAAACCATTGCACACAGTAAAGTACCCTGAAGATTGACTAGCTAGCCAGTACCAGCTGCTGACGGGGAGAAAAGACTGGTGCTAGACAAGGAAGGGTTTTTTTTTCTTGTATAGTGATTTCTTTAGATCAATCATGTTCTTAGTCATGCCAGGCGACTTTAGCCCAGTGATATATTTGGAGTTGAAAGGCTGTGGCTTTTGTCTCCATTGTCTCAGTGTTGGCAGATAGAGATAAAGAATTTTACTAACCAACAGTACATGTATTCATTGGCATTGTCTGCTGTTGACTACGGGAGTCAACCTGATTTCTTTATCTTCCATTTTTGGAAACTTTCAAACAGGGATGAGGAAGGGCAGCTGACTCTCAGTAAGCATTTTAAAAATCATTCTCTCCTCGCCCCAAATAAACAGCAGAAAAATTATACTTTGCCTAAGTTCCTCAAACAGCTTTGATTTTGCTCAGATGTTATGAAGGAACTTCATCATAACAGAAGCAGAATTAGTTTACATTCTTTCCTTTTTTTCTAAGGCATTGAAAATATTAACACTGGCTCTGCCTGAGTAGCATTTAATGTCAGTAGATCATCATTTGCGCCAAGTGCAATGCTGACTTTAAAAGCGAGCTGCAGTTCTGTGAAAATGATATTGGGGTACTTTACGTTCACTCCTGTTTATTCCTTGCAGAAAAGATAAGTGTAGAGGCAGTTATTCTTATTTTTTTTTTAGCTGCCAGTGTTCTGGTATTAAAAATATTGGAAATTCTACCAGAAAAACTAGGAGATACCAGTTGACAACGTGATGAAGAAGGCAAACAAGTGCTAACTCATTTTCTTGTAGCAGGAGTGGCTGGATGTCACTAAAAGAAGAAAAACTTCAGTAGCTCAATTTTTAACTCATCATACCAAAATCTGAAAAAACAAAAAACAAAACCTCAAATTCTGTCAGTGCCACCTTCCCCAGTTAACTGATGTTTAAAAGGATACCTTTTCATTAGCTTTAGAAGTGCTGCCTTTTACTTTACTTTTACTCATCATCCTTTTCTTTTTGACAGAGGAAGTCGGAACAAGCAGCTTTCATTCTGTGTGCTGTTGGTTACTGTATGTAAAGTACCTTCTTCACCCACATTAGGGTTTTATTTGACTCCACAGTTTTATGGAGAAAAAAAGAACACACAAGGCTTCAGACAAAAGGATTGCCCACTCACCACTATGCAAACTAGGAAGCAATGAAAAGATACGAGGCCTTTTTTCTTTTTACCACCATCACCTATACCAGTCTGCAGCAAGAAGGACATCAGGCACAAACAGCCTCAGTATAAGAAGGTTCAGATGGAGGGATTTATGTCATTAGTCATGAGGGCAAGTAGCCTCATGAAAATAAGGGCTACTTGCAAGTATTTGAAGGTGGGTTGATCACCCTCAAAGATCATGGCCATTGCTTCTTTCTGCTGGTTAAAGTAGCAAAGAAAAAGGAAGTTAACCTGGAATGAAAATATTTGGTGGGGATGCTTCCTGAAATAACCAATTTACCTAAAAGAGCACTGTTAAATATTTTTAAGCTAGCACCAGCTAATTAAACAATTAAAGGTTGCAAAACTTGCCCTGAATATAGGGTCAGGTGCTGAAAGACTCTTTTGTAAATGAGGTAAACTGCTGTGGCTAGACAGAAAGCAAACTACACGCATGATCACAAGCCCTCAAAAACCAGTCCCACGTAAAGAACTTTTAGAAAAGCAAAAAAACAGGGAGTTATTCAGTTTTCAAATCAGTCGGGAACAAATTCTCTTGCTTTTGAACACTTTTTTTCTTGCCAATAGCAACAAGATGAAAACGAAAGGGTTCTTTAAAACAGTTATTTCACATTTGCATAATGCAGACCTACCATCCTAGGTGAGATGAAAAGCGTGACTCCACATGATACTTCCTCCTCAAGGTGGCTGGAAAACAGAATGAGAAGACCCGAGACCAAGTTACACAACTTGACAAAGACAACTGTGATCTTTTAAAATGTTCAGTCAGAAACAGCCTATTTTGTCACTAGTTTGGATGCAAGAGAGAAGAGAAGTCAACAACCACCTAAACTCCTAAACGAGTGAGTCCAATTATCCATGCCTTAGTGCTCTGCTTAAACTGAGGACCTCGGAGGCAGGTGACAGGAAATGTTCAACAAACACAAGTATTGGATTGGGATAACTGGTCACTCTGCTGGAAAGAACGGAAAAGCAAAACAAAGCAGCTGTATTGAAAGGACTCACCTATACACATGGGCGATAAGTACAGATGCTTCAGCACCCCATGGCAGCTGGAATTAAGACTGTGGTTTAAAGAAGTGGTTTTCTTGTCCCATGAACAACTTTGAAGTATTTCCAATCTGAAAAAAACAGTCAAAGGACCAAACACTATGAATGCATCATAATGATTATGGAAATATTTTCCATATGAATCACCAAAACATTTAATTTTGATACCCTTTTACTTTAATAAGATCTTCAGAGTGCAGTTTTTTAAAAAATGGTATCTTGCTTACCTTTTCGAAAACAAGTTATTTTGCATTTGAAAATAATATTTTTTTAGCTTTGAAAATTGCATTTTGATGCATTTTTTTCCTGTAATGTGAGTCAGGAATACTTGAAAGTTACTCTTTCCAAGTTCTTACAAGAAGTTGGGGGTTTTCCAGTAAACAGAAACATTTAAAACTGGCCTGCCCTGGAGAGTATGCAGCTCCCTCCCATCACCGTCATCCATGCCACCCCTTTCAACAAGACCATCCTCAGAGAAGAGGATGTCTTCACTTCCTACCAAAGTAAAACGTACTAGTACCAGCTGTTTCTAAAGCAGTACAGCCCTGCCTACCTCTGTTTCAGTTAGCTAAGCATGTCCTATGCTTTCTAGGACAGTAACTAAGCCCCAGTAGGGCAGGCACAGGCCTTCCTTCTGTGCAGCTCACTGAACAGAGTTGATTCTGCAGGGTCTTTTGTGCTGGACCTTGAAATCCTGTCCACTCTGCCCAAATGCTAATAATCCCTTGGTGTTTTTCAGAGCTATCAGGGTTGTCCTTAAACACAATCTCACTTCATTTTCCCTTTTTAGGCAGAAAGCCCAGAGCTAATTGGATGCATTCTCTCTCTTCTTCAGTGACTAAATGTAATGCTGATGTGTGCATATAATGTGGGAATCACGTTAATCATAGGCACACAGATTTCAAAGCCAAGAGTGCTGGTTGTGATGACCTAGTCTGATCCGCAGTGTAACACAAGGCATAGAATTTGTGCCAGTGATTCCTGCCTCAAGCCCATGATTTTGCACCTCAGTTCCCATCTGTATAAACCAAGTTGCAGCTTCCAGAGCTTCCAGCCTCTCTCTGCTGCATAAAGAGTTCTTTGTTCCCAGAAACCTTCTACCACACTAAAGTCTTGTGGCCTCTGACCAAGCCACCTCTTCACCTTCTCTTGGCTAAAATGAATAGATTAAGCCTTTTATATCTCTACCCCCAAGGTAAGGTTTACAGGCTTTGAATTATTCTATAAAAAGACCACATAGACCTAGTTCTTGTTATTTCACAAAAATCTTGAAGATATGAGGCTCCTGCAGTATGGGCTCTTCAAAGGCCACACAGTTAATCATTAAGAAGTTAGTCATTTCAGCTCTCCAATTGGATCCACAGCCTTTGATTTGTCCTTGAGCATGTGTGCTATGTTTTTAGTTCTGTCATCACCAGATATTTCTCAGTTTATCCAATAGAATATCCCTGTGCACAAAGTAAGTTTTAAATGGATCTTAGCAGCTGCACATAAGCAGGGCTGTCCATATTCAGAACAAGGGCTCAGAAACTTCATACACGGTCATAACAAACACAGGGCTTAAACCCAAAGTGGTAGAAAGATTAAGCAATTAGGTGGGGTATCACATGCAGTCATGGCTGTTTTGGTTTAGCCTCAGACTTTTAGTTTGGTCTGTTATTGCTGACTTGGTCCTTTAAAAAGCAAACTTGGCTGAAAGAGCTGCTCCCAGTACTTCCCATTACCCTGCCATACTTGTACACACGTTAAATGCCAGCTCACCAAATATGCTGTTCCTCTAATTACTGGCAAAAACGTATGTAATCCATGTCAAAGTAGCCCTAATTTTCATGGCAAGATTCCCAGGTTTTGCAGTGATCTGATGTGATGGAGAGATCTCAAGTAGTTCACAAATATCGAAAAGTACTAATGTTGTCGATGCATCCACGAGGAAATTAATAAATAATGCAGAATCCCCTTTGCTCCAGTGTCTTAGTATCTATCTTGGATAGATATATACAGATACATGCACACACAACTCCAGTTTTCAAAATCCTTGCACATAATTGCATTGTGAAAGTCACTGACTTTAAGAGAGCAAGTGAGATCTGGAGTTTAACAGAGATGCTTAAGTGCCATGTAAGTCCTCTAAAATGTCTAAGATACTAAGCCACCCGTAAGAGGTGCATGATATCACAGGGAAACCATAAAAAACCTGTTATCTAAATTTCTCTAATCAAGGTAACGAGAATTGAAAGCTCACTTTAGAGAATAAATTTCAAGTGTTTGTCTTTTCAACGTTTTTTGATTTTTTTTTTTCATTTGCCATTTTCAATCATGGTTTCCATTTTTTTTTTTTTTTAATAAATGAAAAGGTTATTCATCCAAAACCTCTATGTAATACGCAGCTGCTTTTACGTGTTTCTATTCACCATTTCTGTATTTTTAAAAACTGAGAGCAGGAAGAAGGAGAAGGAGCTTGGCAAATAGAGCAAGCAAAACAGTATCAAGATTTTTCACTAATTTTTTTTTTTCCAAAAACAACTTTTTCAACAAAATATATTTGTAAAAACTACTGTTCTTTTTTCATTTTATCATTGAAAATCCATCAAGTATAAATACAGCAAGTCATAAATTTTTAAGCTGTTATTTTGGGCTATCTGCAGACTCATGAAATGTTTTAAGGTTATTTTCACAGACAGCAAGACTAGACACTTCTCTTTTTCTTTTCTATAAATGCTGTGAGTCTTGAGCCCCATTCAGTGGCAATAGATGCTCTAAATTTTTGACCTACATTTGGCACTATTAATATTTACTCTAAAAGTGTAACATTACTTTTTTCTTGTAAAGGTCTGAGACACACAATTCATTGCCTGACTCCATCCTGAGTGTGAGGTAATGCCTCTATCTACTGTTCAAGAAGAAACCTAGGAACCAGAGTTGCTTTTTCAGCAGAGTTGAGTCAGTGTTTTCATTTTCAACATGCTTTGCACTAAACATCACTAAAGCCCTTTCACTAATTCTTATCTTGTGATTTCTGCCATTGACAAGTAGAAGCAGAACCCAGTAGAGCAAAGTGATGTAGCATTAGGGTATTGTTTCAAAAGCAACATCTAAATGTGACGGCTGCTCCATTGTCTGGCTCTTTAAACCCAGCCTAGGATTTTCCTTATGGGACAGTGCTCCAGCAAAATAAATAAAAGGGTTGTAGTCTAAACTCCAAAGCTCTCTATAAGATGTTATTGTGTTCCAGGCTCAGCAATAATAGGAGAGACATCACATTATGGCAGATATACACTTCTGCACTTTTGGAAAGATTAAAGCTTGCCTTGTCTGCAATAACTTTGGACAGATGCAAGATGGCTTGAGCCAGCATGGTCTAAAACACAGTAGAGGAAAATGTCATCAACATCCTATGGGCTCATTTAAATTCCAGTTTCTTCTTACTGCCTCCCTGACTGAAAACCCCGAAAAAACGCTTACTTGCGTGGCAGCTGGTAAGTACCTCAAACTGCAAGTGGAGGAGGAAGCACCATAGAAGGGCTTATACCTGTAGGGGACTCTGGAAAACAGAGAGAGCACAGAGGCCATACATTCAGGTTGAAATGCTTTTAAAAGAGCCTAATTACCAGAAGGAACATTCTCCACATTTTCTACACATCAGCCTCAAAACCAAACACTCCACCAAATCTTGTTCTTACAAAATGGCCCAACTGTAGCAGAGGCAGTTCAAGCCAAGTGGAGCAGCCATCACTAGGTGCCAGATACTCCCCCAAGGAAATCTCTTTATAGGTCACTGGTCCCAACTCTCCATTACCTCCGAACAATGCCTACATACATTGCAGTAGAGGACCTGATGTTTCCCTCCTCTTCCCTGCGTCTTCTGCCGCCAGCTCTGACAGAAGTTGAGTGAGATGAAGGCTTATACTAGTTTTACCCTTATCCTGGGGATGAAGTCCAGGTCGTGTCTGGAGGTCCTTCCTCTCTGCAGCTTACAGCAGGGAGGGCTGTGTGGTGGCCAGCAGAGCCAGGAGCAGAGCTGAGATGCTGGCTTTGCCCACCGTCTCCCAGGGATGGCATAACACTGTTGTAACAGGCTGGACGCACCACCAGAGCGTGCACTAGCTGAGAGTCTCAGTGCCCTTTAAAATATCACAATTCAACCTTCAGAAACAACTCAATTTCTGAACTGTCTCAGCTTGAGGATACTGGCTTTTAGACATGGAGGTGTTTCAAGAGCTCAGCACACACCCCTCAGCCAGACATTGCTCTCCTGAAGGGATAGTGCCAGCACCTGCCAGGCCACAGCACTCCCACAAGAGCTGCAGCCCCTGGATGGTCAGTGCCTGGGACAGTGGGAGGGTCACAGCCCCTGGTTAAGTAGTGGGGGGCTGCCAGGGGGTCATGGGCTGGCTGCCTGGCTGCAGGCAGGGAGTGAGGAGGTCCTGGAGGAGGTTACTGAGAGCTGCCAACTTCCCCACAGGACACCTTGGCTGCATTTTCTGCTGTGCTACGTGATGGTGTGTGGGCTGTAAATCTGGATGTTAATGCAGGGGCAGCATGTGCTCCTATACAGACAGTAGAAGGACTCAGCCTTTTCTTCCTCATTATGGACAGTAATGTCCCTAGAAAGTCAAGCACAGGCTGATTATGGCCTGCTCAAAGACACCGAGTAGTTAAGCAGGACACATGATATAACCCTCACTTCTGCTCCTTTTGCCTCCAATCTGTTTCTTTCAGAATTAGGGCTGATCTCACAGAGTCTTACAGAGTGCTGGTCCTACATCACTGAACAGCTAAGGTAGGTTAGCTGACACGGGGTCTGGTTGCATCATGTGTCTTCAGTCAATTCCTTTCAAAACAGACTAGTTACAGTAGTTCAAAGGCACAAAAAATTAGTATGTAGCACAATGTATTCTTCCAAAGTATGAGATACTACTGCTGACCTGCTGCTTTCTGGTAAATACATATAAAACATCAAATGTGTTCCTTGTGCAGCATTAGATAATCAGCCATGGCCCCTTCAACTGAGACACACTGTACCTTCCATATTGTAGACACCCTGCCATAGATTAGAGGTCATATTTCTTCCACACACCAAACTTTCCAGTCTTGCTTTAATGCTTAACTGCAGCCACAGATAGAACTGAGTTATTTGTGGAAGAATCAGTGTAAGTATTATTACTGTATGTACTATTTCTCCCGTAGCATCCTTTGGGGTTCTTTCTATGCTAGATGCCACACAAAACCAGAGATAAATGCCAAGCTTTGCTTCTCTCCAAAAAAACATGTTCAAATTTGATGTAGTAGAGTTACAGAAACGGGACCATTAAGGTCTACAACCACCCAGTGTTTTGATCTGGCATGTGAAAAGGCTTGAGAGGATGATACAGGAAAATACCTAAATGCCGTGAGGGATGGAGGGAAGTGGGACAAGATGAAAAGAAACAGATGATTAAAAGCAGCTGAAATTAGTCAGACAAAACACAGAATTTGTATTGGTGGTGTTAGACAAAAGTGACTGTGGAAGTGCAGTGAAATTTTGGGATGCCATTTCTCTGGTTTTCACTTACCCAGCCTTCTCATAAACCTCCTAGGGGCAATAATCTACAAGTCCCTAGAAAGCCATTGCTCAGCTATCCTTACACAGCTAGAAGGAGTTTTGGGTTTTTTTCTTCCTTTAAGATCTAACACAAGTCTTCTTTGCTGAAATTAGGCCAATTTCTTCTTGCCTTACCCCATCTTGACCTGTAGAATTGATCATTGTCCTATCTGTAATACCCTTAGAAATGTCTGAGGACTATCAAATTTCTAACCTCTGCTCCTGCCATGTTCTCGTCCCTAGACTAAACAAAACTGATCCTCTCAGCCTTTACTCACAGTTCATGTTTTCTAAGCCTCCTTTCACTCTTGTAGCTCCAATAGTGACTCATGTTTGTCTACATCTCACTGACAATGCAGTACATCCAATAGAGACATCTGTTAGGATGTAGAGTAGGCTTACGAAGAAGGGAGAGCACTGGTACTGTAAGAAATACAACCAATTAACTATCAGCACTAGAAGTTATTCCGTACTGCCAGAGACTGATGAGGTGAGACCAAATATATTATTTCTACCTTTGTTTTTTTCTGGAGTGGAAGTAGATGGAAGAAGCTGCAGCATTGACTGTTTTATTGACTCATGTTTTGAAGAAGAGGTCATTTAAGACAGCTCTTCCCCTGTCTCTGCAAAGCAGTCAGTGCTCTATCAGTGGAAAAGCTGGAGTGAAGGAGCTCAGAAGCATTAGTGACATTAAAACTTTTTTATCTGATGCTGATGAAGAAGCAGCATGATGATATCAGATCACAGGCACACACACATCCTGTGAAGCAAGGCTATAGCAAAAAAGTATGTATGTCCATCCTGTTCAAAGTTACATGGTGGACAAGGCCTTCAATCTTGTATCCTCTGTACTGGCTCTGGAACAGGGGGCAGTACTGTTGTATTGCATAACTTTGTATAAAAAAAACCCAACCAAACAAAAAAAATCCTCTGTTACACCATCTTTTAGGTCCACAGAGGATGCTCCTTGTGCAGCCTTTCAGCCTCATCTAGTGTAAGCCTGGTTTGGCTTATGTTTATTTGCAGTTGATGGCTTTAGAGAGTAGGGTGAATCAGAAAGGTTTCTTGCAGAATGGAGCCCCTGTGGCACGTCTGTCAGATGATCCACAGCCCATTAAAATATCTTATTTTTTTTCTGGGCTCTGAGCTGAGTTTTTTGTTTGACACTGTCTCACACAGTGGTGGACCCCAGCTGCAGAAGTAGCCTACTCCCCTCCCTCATTTTCCCCCTCCAGAAAAATCATAGGGATGCACCCAGCTCTGCCCCATTCTGCTGTGGAAGTTCACTGGGTCCCTTGCTGGGGCCATCTATCAGCATCAGCTTTCAGGAGCAAAGCCTACAAATCTTTCACAGAACAAGCTGGAAAAGCACAAGAAATTGTGTGGGGGATAGAGGGGGGGAGTGTTTTTCCTCTAAGTCCTAAAGGAAAGTCCACAGTTTGTTTATAATTTGATTTTATTCAACCTTTACTATGGGAAATAAGGAAGAGGAAAGCTAGGATTGTCTAGGATAGGCTCAGATCCAAACTATGCTGCTGAAAAAGGGAAAAATAGCCAGAACAGCCACATGCACAAACAGACAGCTAATTCTGCCAGTTCTTTACTTGACCACATCACTCCCCACCCTGTACACCTCAATTACTGCCTCACCCATTTCAAACTAAGGATTATGCTGTGCTGCTTCTCCAGTACTCCCATGGGCTCAGTCTGATTCTCTCCTCCCCTTTTTCTTTAATCATTTACACCAATGGCACGAGTGAGTAGAGAACTACCATGTCCAGAGTCAGAGCTTCAGCTAATGAAAATCAGATGACCACCATCAGCATTAGTGAGGGGCTCTCCCCTACTGTGCACCACTTCATGGCATCAGATACAGGGAAGAGAGCCCTGCGATTCTTCTCTAAACCCACCTCATTTTGTCTAGACATACACCTGCACTTTCCTGAATGTCCCCTCACCTTATTTCTCAATCCCCTTTTTCTCACTGACTCATCTCTGCAGCTCCTGCCATCTCCAGCAGCATTTATAAGAGGCCTCCTGCTCCCTCAAATCTTCACTTTATAGAAGGCTCTTTCTTATTGTTTCCTCTTCTGTGCGTGCATGGCAGGGGGAGGAAGGTGTTCTTCAGGTTCTCTTCCTGCTTTGATATCACTCTGTGGGAGAATTTCAGACCTATCGTTTGCAGGGAAAAAAAACAAACCAAAACAAACATATCTGTGCAGCAGAAGACTGCTTGGTAAGCATCCTGTTGTGGCCCAGCCTCCATTGCTAACCCAGATCCCTTGTAAGATATTAAATTTTTTTAAAAAAGGAAAAAAAGGCACAAAGTGGAGGTTAGGGGGAATTATTTAAATCAGAACTTAAGTAATATCACAAAATAGATAAATAGATAAGTCTATTATTCTGGAATCTTTGGTCTTAAGCATTTACAGATGGAAAATATGGACATCCTTCTACATATTATTTTTCCCAGTGCATTTCACTTGGCAGCTCAAAACCTTATAGCAGGAAGATAGCCGTAGAACTTCAGCGATCAGTTCAAAGCCCTGTGCTGTAGCAGATCATCTGGTGTTTGACCTACACACAGACTGGAAGCCTTGGGAAGAACACCACCCTGGGAATTGAAGACCCTTTAAAATCAAAATCTGTGTAAGCACTGTGCATGTACACATTACATCTAAAATGCACACAGGAGTTCAGGTCCTAACAAGATTTAGGACCCCATTTAACACCATCCACATGAAACAGCAGCAACAAGCTGAGGTCCTCCATGCACTCTGCTCAGTGACCAAATACAACTCTTAAGTTACAGCTCAGGTTAATGACTTAACATATTTCAGGCCTTTCACTGAGGTTGGAGGTATAATACAGTAATTAACAGGTTAGACAGCCTGAGGCATACACAGTTCTGGCTGCTCAGATGGCCCAAGACAATCAGGTAAACGGTGATAACCTCACCACCTGTCTGAGCCAGAAGGTACCTCAGTCTCACTCCACATGGATAGATTGTAAGACTATGAATTTAATTTGGTCTCCCTATTCCACTTACCCCTGTGCTCCTTGCCTAGCTGGGGAACAAGTGTTTCCAAGGACAGTGTTTATGTTGGGCACGTCAAGAACATCTACATCTGCATTTGTAACCTCTGAGTTGGCTTCAGGCACACACAGCCCATGCGTGCACAGCCAGCCCTGCTCTCCAGGGGCCTGGGATCACACCTGCCCCTCAGTCAGCCAAAACACATTGTGTTTATCTGCCTACATGAGCCAGCACTCCACTCCTGCCAACAGCCATTCTTGTTTATTCTGTATTCATCTGCCTTTCCTGGCACCTCCTGTTGTAGCGTCCAAGTGCCAGCAAGGCGCAAGTAGTTGGATGGAGAAAGGTGGTAGAAGTCCCATCCCTGTAAACATTCAAGGCCAGGCTGGATGAGGCTCTGAGCAGCCTAATCTAGTTGAAGATGTCCCTGCTCACTGCAGGGGGGGTTGGACTAGATGACGTTTAAAGGTCCCTTGCAACCCAAACCATTCTATGGTTATATGATTTCATTCAGGTATTCAAATAGCCAGACAGTGGTAATGGCTTTTGGTCAAAAGCCATGCTAAGACAGCATTGAAAAGGAAGGCTTGATGACAAACTACAGAACTTAAAGTGCCCAGTTCCTAATTACAATTAACTTAAACTAAAAATCTTAAAAAGCAATTTCCTTGGGCACCAGAGCAGTTCAGATCATACTGGGAGTTCAGGATTCACATTGATACTCATCCTGGGTGACACATTTTTCTTTTATTCACTTACTTTCCTCAGAAACAATCACTTGTTTTAGGATAAACATCTGTCAGGAAACAGATCATATCCTATAGGAACAGAAGGAGGGAACTAAGCTTTGTTCATGAAATGCTAAGAATGTATTTTTAATGAGAGAGGCCTGGGGCAGTTTCCCATAATTAGTTTACAGGAGTATGTTAGAAAGGCTCTGGCAGACAGCACAGTGCTCATAAATCTGCATGATTGTAAAGTGTTCCAGGGTCCCTTCAAAGGGACTAGACCAGAGGCAAAAATAGCACGATGCCCTTCATGTGGTAATCCCAGCTTCTGTGTATCAGGAGATATTGGAATACTAATGAGGAATCCACTCTCTAGAGACTTTTACCTCTGATCTACACCAAAGAGAAGGGTGGGGAGAATAAATAAATAGAAGCGCTCACATTCTCTGTCAGATCCAAAATGGACTTCCAGAGTCTTTAAAGTTGACTGGCTGACTAGCCATTACCCTGTAGACAAAAGAAGTCAATATATTCTTCGTTAGAAGTAAGGCAAAGTTCCCAGGCAAATTTAAATACCTCTCCACTGGTGTTATCTGCACTTTCTCCAAGAGAATCCCTCCAGTGCCAGCATGGTCCCCTAGGCCTGTATCAGGTAATATGGAAGGGAGGACTATTTTCTGCCATGGTGTAGAAGAGAGTGAGAGTTGGTATGTTCAAGATTCAGAGAGACTTGTTTCAGTGAGGTAGAATCAGCCTCAGTCAGGCTCACAGCACTTGGAAACTGTTTGAATGGATGAGAGAGCAGCAGCTGCCAGTATGCCCAGGAGGGAGAGGCTGGCTGCACCTCTGGTGAGGTACCTCCAGGAAAGACTGTGGCTGTCCAGTGGTTTTGGTTTGTGGAAATGGTTTCTTCCCATGAAGATGCAAACACACACAGAGAAAATTTAAAGTGACACATTTCCATTAATTTATCCTAGGTTGTGGGGTTTTTTTCCCCCACACTCTGGAGGTGTTGTACAGAGGCCCTGATGAATTCCACTGCTCCTCTGGTAGGTACCACAGCAGCAATGGAAAAACTTCTTTTTGTTTGTTTTTGGGGTTTTTTGCCCCTAGGGAAGAAAGGAATGCCAGTCATTGTCACTGTCCACCATCAGCCCCACAACACAGCTCCTTTGCTTGCCTTCCACAAAGCCACAGTAACATTTCCTTATTCTCTGCATCAAGAATGAGGAAAGAATAAAATTGCAACAATAATACTAAGAGAGATAGCAGCACTTATAAACTCCTTCAAACCTTGTATCCAAGCATCTTAAGACACTTCACATAGCCCTGACGCCCTGGGGTTGTGTGGTAAGTGCTATGGCCCTTTTCAAAACAAGGGTCACTAAGCCAGAAAGTGAAATGCAGTCTCCTGACACCCAGATCTGTGTTTTAAAACGGAAAGTGATTACTTTTTGCCATACCCCTGTCTGCATGTTAACACAGAGATAATTAAGTGTTCCAAAACAGGGACACTTCTATGAAAAATCTCATTTCTAAACTATTTAACAATTATTCTCCTTAAATTAGCTCTCACATATTTCTTAGTATTAAAAGCACAAAGCACATATAAAGTGTGGTTGGTTTGTTCTTTGTTTTGTGTTGGTTCGGGGTTTTTTTTTAAAACTTCCAGGTAGAGTGATGTACTTTATTCTTAAATATGACTTAAAACACATATTCCATTCATCAGCTGTTATCATTCATCCATTTTTGGTCACAAGACTAGGTAGTCTTGCTTTCTGGTTCTTGTGAGCTTGCAAAGTCCCTGTGCCTTTTGGGAATACAGCATGACACAGGGCAACAACAATAATTTAAATCTATTTAGTGAAATTCAAGAATGAAAAATCCTTATTCAGACCTTATCTCAAAACAAGCAGAGCAAAGCTTGCCCTTTAACAAGCCCTTTTAGAACATATAGGAGAATATATGACTTTAACTCCATTCTGAAGTTCTTATTCAGAAGCAATACAGCCTGAGCATCAGAGCACACTAAGGAGAATCAAACGTCCTTTATCTTTCATCCCCGTAGAAGGTATCATAGTTCTGTCAGTGAGAAATCTTGGGACCATCCCATTGATTCAGCAGATTAGAGAAGCTTCATGTGAGGATCTACACCAGGTTAGACAATATGATCAGCCCCTTTCTCCCTTCATTTCTGCCTTCCATAAAGTGAAAATACTTCCACTTTGTAAAGAGCTTTGAAAGTTACAGAAGAAAAAACAGACTGAAATGCAGGGAACCATCCTCCAGACCACTTACCAGTATACAGACTCAAGGATGCCAAGATCTGATGCCCAAGGCAATGCCTGCTGAAGGCATTTATCTTTCAAACGAAGGATTTAACTTTCAATCTTATTTGAAGAAATTAATTGTCTAATATTTTGCATTTATAACAGCTACAGACAACTAAAACCAACACTGGAATCAGTGGCTTTAAGTCTCATTATATTCAGAATGGTGGGGCCCAGCTGGGAAAGGCAATCAGCTAACTTCTCACCAGCTGGCAGCAATCAAGAACGAAGTGCATGGAGTGAGTGAGTGCTTCACCTCAGACACTTGAATGAAGTAATGTTTTACAGTGCTAATGTAAATACAGTTCAGTGGAGAGGATGCTGGCAGGAAGCCACAGTAAGGACATAAATTCATGGTGCTGGAAGACCAGCTTGGCTTTGCCTGCTGAAGTAGTTCACAAAGCAATCCAGCATCTCATATAAATAAACTTTTTTACCCAGGTAGTAAACTAAGAGAAAGGCTGGATTTTATATCAGTTGTCATGATTTAACAGATGGTCCCATTTCCTCCACAACTCATGCTTCTCCAGAAAAAGAACAAGTAAAATAAAAGAGGTTCTCAGATATGTCTGAGTTATTTCAGCTAGCCAGTTCAATTGAACAGTGCACAAAGCAAATGAGAAGCTACTCTCTTCTTGCTCCTTCTCACTTGCATCACTCAATATGTGAATTGATACTGTCCCAAACTAGGAGATTTGGGCTATGAATATATATCTTCAGTGGCTCCTCCAAAGAGAAGAAGCTCTCAAAATCTTCCTCCAAAGAGAAGCCACAGAATCTTCTTGGATTAGTAGCTACTGGCATTCTGTAGCCTTCCTATTTGCCTCGTGCAAGCTCTTTATAAACACTAAGTCTTATGAATACTTGGGAATCCCTCTAGCACCTGGTTCAACTGACACAGGAAGAGCACTGGAGGTGGATGATGTCTATAGGAATTTGTTCTCACTGGCATCTGCAAATAGTCTGATGAAGGCAGTCTGAACCCAGGGAAAACACCACAGAGCAGTTTCACTTTTTTGCTCCTGGTAAATCAAGCAGCTATACCTTCCATCATCAGTAATGGACTACGCCGTCGATTCAGTGTTGACTCAAGCAAGGTGCTCAGTTTACCTCACAGCTTGCACGGTGCTATTGAACCCTGCCAGTTTCAAGAGGTGTAGGGTTATCCCTTGTAGGCTTTCCATTTCCTTCTTCAGTACCTGCTTCCTTCAGCTTGAAGCTGTGCAGTGGCTGCTCACAAGTAGCTACTACATTTTTGCTCCCTCCCCTGAATAGTCCTGCTCATCTTGATATTTTGGGGTATGTTTTTAATAGTTAGCTTTGTTCTCTCACAGTCTTTCAAATAACCTGGAATCACATGTTCCTTAAACTGCCCTGCCTTTAATTAGAGAATCACTGTTTGAAGAGCTACCTGTGGCCACCAAAGCTGCATAATGTAACATCATGTACTTAACAAATTCCTTCTTCCTGCTCTGGTTTTAGGAACAAAACAAAATTCTTTCCTCTCTCAAATCATCTGAGATCACAGAGCTCAACAGACATTGCCAGCACTCATCCCCGTATCTTACATATATCACAGCATTCCCTGAAGGAAAGTGTTCCCTCACACAGCTGTCTGCACAATGTTCAGAAACCAAGGAAAATAGAACAAGCTGTTGCTGTACAGAGGACACCAGCAACGCAGCACGCCATGCCTGCTCTGCAGGATGACACCCGAGATCTTTGAGCTCCTGATCAGAGATGCCATCACAAGGGGTCTGGCTTTCCAAAAAGTACTAGATTCCCAGTTTTATCAGTCAAACATCTTTGTTTCCTGTACAGTAAGTCAATGAGGCAAACATACCCAAGGCATTTCTGCAGTTTGCAGATCTGGTCCAAACAAATGTGAGCTCTTTCTGAAGTCAACTGCTTAGGCGAGCTATCCAAGATGTTCCTCTCCTCTTCCTTATCAGATCTTCTAATTTGCTAATAGCTGGGACTCAAATGCTGGACTTAGAAGGTCATGCTTCTCACAACTGGGAGTGTCATTGCTGTCTCAGGCATGTCATGCTGACAGTGGGTGCTGCAGGTGGCGATTCAAGATGTGGCCATCGCAGAAGTGGAACTGAAATGGGCAAGAAAAGTAATTTACTCACTAGTCATGTACAAACACACCCAAATAAGGCTGTTTATATCCACACCTTCTCAAATAAAGAAGCTGCTTACTTTTTTGATTTAAAATCAAGACAGTGGACATTTTATTTTTAAATATCACAAAGGTAGAAGCAGCAATGCAGTCATTCATAAGCAAGTTTAAACTCCAATCTCCCAGCCAGGGGACAAGGAAAGAGAGAGGGAGAAGGGGGTCATCTCCCACAGAAGAATGGGAGAGCTGCTGACACATTCAGAAACAGTAGCATTCATGGAGAGTAACAACAGTAGTGCATACAGAGCTACTTTTAAAACCAGAGGAAGAAGAATTCCTTCCCAGCCATGGCCAAGCTAGAAGGGAAGGTGCTGAGAAGGGAAGGTTTAGTGGTGAGTCACAATCTGTATCCTCCATCCTGCCATCATCAGCCAGTCCACCAGCCAGTGCACTTATGCTGTGGTAGGCAAGGCCATGCTCTCTTGTTCCACTCTGCCTGGGTGAGCAGAGACGTTGCTGCCTGGCTTTGAAACCTGCCCTCTGCTCTCCCCACTGCTTTCCTAGGGTGATCTTGGATCTTCATTCTTTTTGGTTTTCCTTTTCTATGCACAGCTGCCTGCCAGGCTTGCTAAACTATAAAAAAATTCCCTGACATCAGGGCTGCAGAGTCATTGCTATCCATGCAACATGCTCAGTAAATGGGAGCAGGGCACTTTTGGGTTTTTCAACAGACAAACCCACAGCTAACGCTGTAGCATTCTGCGGGATGGAAAAACGGCATGAATGGGCATCCCATCTTCTGTGGCTAAGGACAGGAAGGCAGAAATACACAGATGAGGTGATGAGAGATCCACTAGTAGCAGCAACAGAAAAAATACATTTTTAAAAATGAATCATACATTCCAGGGTTCAAAATATGCAGTGTCCTAAGACTGGCTGCTTTTAACAAGTCATTATGGGCATTTGTAGGCCATACATTTTAGAATTAAAATGATACAACTTGTGTCATATCCTTAGGAAGCTTTTCAAGGTAATACATACAATGTAGGATCATTCAAATGTTTGTTCATCTACTTTCCCATCCTTCTGCATAGTCCATTGTTTCATTGACTAGGAGAACTGATGAGAGATAAACCCACTTTCAAGAACTGCAGGTCTGAGTCCAGATCCTACGCAAACAGAAAGGGAAGGGGAGCTGATATTGTTGAATTCTGCTCCCAACAGGAGGAATGACAGATCAAACCTCTGAAATTTCCTACACCTGTGTTTCCATATTTGCAAACTGTGGCTAACAAAAAGGCCGTCATGAGGCATAAGCTGTATTACAAAAGTGCCTTGCAGAGGCTTAGATACTGTTAAATGTCAGCCTGCAGTTCTAGGATCTCAAATAGGAAATAATAGATATAGACAACATTATCCTCTAAGATAGGCTACAATGTGTGAAACAGGAAAAAAAAAAAGCATTGCCATAACAGCTCCTTTGTGAACGGCGCGACAGGGGTTGAGGCTTGTATCTATATGAGTCTGTACAGATCCACATATAAACACTGGCCCAAGATGGGTCAGTGAATGTACTAAATGCAGGCACTATGACATTGTTCTGCATTGTCCCACTTGATTCTAATAAAAACACTTAGCAATGCCTAGCCACAAGTATTTCTGACCTGCTGGATACTGTGTTATTACACTTGCTTCCTGGAATAACAAAAAGGGAACTTACCTTCTACAGAAATGGTTCTGTAGTCAGAGATTTTATGACTAAAATAAGCTTATTGCACAAATAGGGCTTCTAGTTATCACTGCATCACACCCTCATAGCATGTTCAAACTACAGGCTGCCTTCTACAGGGCACCCAGTATTTAGCACAGGCGATGGAGAATTCCCCTGGTCTGGATGTGTTCATGTTTTTCCCCACATACACACGGAGTGAAAAGTTTTTAAGTACATTTTTTCCGCCTATGAGCAAGTTTAGCCTGTGCTGGGTGCTGCCGAGAGAAGAGTGTATCCCTTGATCACACAGTCCTCCAGCTGTAGAGTCAGCTAGAGAGGGGGATGAGGGAAGAGATGTCTGTTTCAGATTAAGGGATTGTTCCAAAACTTTCTGTTGGATGCAAAAAGCACAACACTAAATGTTTGCACTGTGAAACAGCCAGAACTCTTCAAAAGGGATAGTATGGGAAGAATACAATAGATGCAAAGTAACTTCTTGTTATGACCTGTCCAAGGATGGCAAATGGAGAACCAGAGTAAGAATGGTCATTAGAAAGGGTGGGAATTAACTTACAGGCTTGCCACAGGATAATAAGGGCTTCACCATTCCTCAGAATTATTACATTTTTCAAACATAAGGTTTTCATTTTCTTTTTTTTTTTTTTTAAGTAGAGAAAAAAAGTATCTGTTCCAAAGGAAAAAAAAATCCAGTAATAATTCAACACTTTCCAAAATATTACAAGTTTGAAGAAGTATGGGGAAAAAATGATTTGTGGCTTTCTAGACAGCTAAGGATTATAGAAGGAGGTTATTGGCTTTTCTGTGACTCTGTATCCCTCTTTTTCCCTCTCATTCCTCACAGATTTAGAAATCTTGGAAGCTTACTATGTAGCAGGCTCATCAAATGGGGAACTCATCAGTAACTTCTCAGCAAGGCTTCCATTTTAATAGGCCTCTGATTAAGGGAAGGATATTTTAATTCACCCTAAAAGAAGACCACCAGTATAATTTACATACTACATTTATTTGGGGGTTATTTTTCCATGAAACATAAATGGAAGTGGTTTTTTATTTATATTAAAAGCAGAGGGAAATTTGAATACCATGAGGCCTCACACTGAGACCTGAAACTGGGACAGGACTATGAGTGACGATCCAACTTTATTACTGCCTGGGAACATGTTATTGCTTCAGTGGACAATTTTATTTTTCATTTAGAATAAACTAACAGCTCAGATCCTATGGATCAAGTGTTCCTCTCATATCTGTTGGCCTAATTATCACTGCTGTTAAATGTAAATACCTCTTTTCCTTGCAAAACCATTGGCTGTTCAATTCGGTGCAATGAAATGAGACCAAAGCAAGTTTGTATGGGTTTGAGGCATCTCTACGTGTCACTAGATGGCGGTGCAAAACAGTGATGGTATAGTTAGGTGGCAAATCACATCCTTGTCTAACAGGCTGCTGGGTTACCTGTACTGCCCCAGAGAACCTGTTTATGTATATACATGGTCACTAAAACAAGCTTGGGTACTAGTTCCATCTCTTTTAAGCTTGTTTAACTCACATATGAATAAATGGAAAGAATTAACACATAGAAATCACCAGTTTTCTTTCTCTGCAACAACCCCTATGTGTTGTTCTTGCCAACATAGTGACACACATTCATATCAAGCTAATCCACTGAAACCAGGGAGAGTGGCAAAGTTAGGGCTGGTTCCATCCTGAATACAGCCCTGAATTAGAAAATCTGTCAAGTACATTTCTAATATCAAGAAGATGACTCGTTCACTGCCTTTCCTTAAAGCCTGTGCTGTAGCTGATTTTCCAAAAATTATACTGAAGGTGCTATGTCTATTATTAAGATGAGCTCATCGAACTTTTAACAGTTTAAAACATAAAAGCTAGATGTTAGCTTGCCACACTGATGAATGCTCTGGGAATCAAGCTGCTATACCATCTCCCACTTTACCTGGACCAGGCCTGTCAGCCAAGTCTAGCTCCGAATTACAACTGCACTGCCACTTGCCTTCCAGGTCTGCCTTCAGTTAATGCTGCGTAGCTGCACTGGCAGTGTTAGAACTGGCAGATGTGAGAGGGAAGGACCATTCAGGCCTTTACAGTTTAGCTACCGAGGTTGCTGATGGTGCGTGAGCCTAGCAGAGCCTAGCTTCCTTGCCGAGAGCTGTGTGTGTTCTGCAGGGCCAGCAGGCTCGTGTTTACACAGGGTCAAGTCACACCTGAAGCTCAAGCAGGCACTTCCTATTTTCCTTCTCTCTGCACAGGACGCGTGTGTGTATCCAATACTCTC